>NC_056733.1:229916747-230188234 GCF_019279795.1 Protopterus annectens
GACCCATATATATATATATATATATATATATATATATATATATATATATATATATATATATATATATATCCCTCCCCCCGTGGTGGTGGTGCTGCGGTAGCATTGTCGCCTCACAGTAAGACGCTGTCCGGTTCGATTCTCAGCTAGAGCGTCTTCTGCGTAGAGACATGCATGAATGGGCATACCTTCGTTGAAGGTTGTGCGGCAGGGCTGGTAACTCGGCACGTAAAAATCAACTACCAATCAATAGCGGACCGGAGTTCCGCTGTGGTGACCCCTAACCGGGAAAAGCCGAAAGACACAACAACAACATATATATCCCTCCCAAACACCCCAACCATATTAGAAAACATCAGACTAGAAACTATCATGTTTGATGATGGCAACATTAACTGGGCAACCATTAGCACTTCATGTAACACTCGTTCTCAGAACCTGCACAACTTTAGACAGCTTATTGAAGCTCCAACTCACTTTAACAAAACAGTGACCACCACTTAACTTGTGCTATTAGAAATTACAATAAGTACCCATCTGTTCTCCACTGTAATACAGTCTGCAACCTAATTTCAGCAAACTCTTCAATCAATGCACTCAAACTGGTACAAGTTAAAACATCTTATCCTAGATGAAGCAGCAGAAAACTTTAGCACAATTTTGTAGACATTCTAAATGCCGAAACCCTGAAAAGAGGAAAATGCATCAAAACCAAACCCTAACCTTAGTTAACTTTGTAGACAAAATAACTACTGAGGGAAAGAGATAGACCCTGGAAGTAGCGGCTCCAGAAAGAGACATCTCAGGCCTCTCAGTACTGCAACACTTTACAAAATCATCTCAAAACCTTAGTTAAAAAAGACAGCAAAATAGTTTCTGTTTTACCGTACAGGATGACCAAAAAAAAAAAAATAAACCAAACCTAAAGACTTTCTGGGCATCAGTTAATCATCTCCTAAATCCCGGCAAACCACCCAACCTAACTCTATGCCTAATGACTGACTATAACAGAGTTTGCTCTTTTAATTCCCACTTAATTAACATAGATGCTTCCCTCCTTCAAAACAACCACAGTAACCTCTTTACTCAATTACACTCCAATCCCACTGACTCTAGTGCTTTTTCACTACAGCCTGTCTCAACTACAACAATAAAAAACACTCCTTAAGCTTAAACCAGCCACTTTAGCAGCTAACAGTCTTAAAACCAAATTCATTTAACTAGTCACAGATGTCCTAGCAGCCTCAGATTTCATTCTCATCACTAGGCCCATAACTGAATCCCAAGTTCTGAAAATTTAGAAACAAACTTATAGATTACGTCTGTATAATGGTGGCACATCTAACAATCTTAGTAACTTCAAGCCAATTGCCATACTACCCCCAGTGTCAAAGATATTGGAAAGGTGTGTTCTCTCAAGTACTACAGTACCTTTCAGACCAAAACCTACTATCTAGCTCCCAGCACGGATTTCACCCAAACTACAGCACAACTGCTTTAGTATCTTTCCTAAAGAAAGTTAACCTACACTGTAATAACAATCTTGTCTGACACCTTTCTTGATCTCCCATTCTAAACTTCTCTATAAGCTCACCACTTTCAACCTCTCTAACAACACTATCAAATGTGTCCATAGCTACCTAAGTAACAGAATATAATGTGTCATGTGACAAAGAACATATTCTTCCTTCCTCCTTTTTAATATAGTTGACCTTCAAGGCTCTATACTTGTCTCATTACTGTTTAATATATTTGTCATTGGTCTACATACCACTTCTGGCCCCTCCTCACTTATTCAGTATGCAGATGACTCCAACTTTGGTTGCTATTCCCCTATCGGTTAATAGCTATATGCCAAAACTGAGGAATCATACTCCTCCATCAAGCTCTGGTTACAACAACATGATTTAACGTTTAATGCTAAAAAGGCAAAATTCATCCTGTTCCTACCTAGATCCAGTCCTATCACTCATACTAATTTTTACATTACCTCTTCCAACAATATTATCCTGGATATTGTCCCAAATACCAAACTCCTCAGAGTTATCCTGGACAATAAATTAAAATTAGACATCCATAAATCCAGTGTCGTAAAAAACTCAACAAAAACTAGATGTGTTATACAGAATTAAAACCTATCTCTCAGAACAAGTCTGAAAGGTTACTGTCTATCCAATCTACTCTGCGTTTTTCCTGTCTACGCAAACATTAATACTGCTCAACAACAAAGACTAAAGCAATGGTAGAATAAAATAGCAAACGTTGCCTCCAGTCTCCCTAGCAGAACTCATCACTGCATTGCTCTACATAAAAAACAGCCAGGTGAAATTTCCCAGCTATCTACAATACACCTAACTGGAGGTATTCTGCACCAACCATCCAAATGTTCTTCCCTAATCTAACTGATGAAATGGTATTGTCCCACAAGAGAACTCCGCTCTAAATGCATATACCATGCCTACCAGGTCAAGACATCAAATAAACATGGTGAAGCCTTGTACTTATGCCATGTGGCTAATCTCTGTAACTAGATCCTATATGCCCTAAGACAACCTCAAACTCAAAATAGTTTAAAGAAAAATCTCTACACTCATTCTAACTCTATAGTCTGCTCAAGCTTTTTCTCTCCTGGTTAATCAGTTGCTCCCCCCCAACAAGCACACACACACACACACACACACACACACACACACACACACACACACACACACACACACACACACACACAATGTTCCTGCTCTCAAACCACAATTTCCTTTCTTATTAGCAGCTCTAAAATTGACTCTTTTTAATGATGTGAATCCATAACCTCTTCTTATCTGTAACCTTGATCATGCAGATTAATCATGCAGGCCCCTTCACTGATTTTTATACTCAATCTGCTAGACTTTTACACATTTTAGCATTTTTTGGATCTCTCTCAACATTTACCTCTTGACTTCTTTCTCTCCTTGCATTCCTGTAACCTGTTCTACAGCTGCCTTACCCTACTTCCTTCTTTCCTGCAGTCCCCCTTTTTTACTTTTCCTTCTTTGATAACTGTTACTTGTCACACAAACCAACATACCTAGTCTATGTTGAATCCATCATAATCACTATACCTCAGCTATTGTTTTTACTCACAAACGGTCTATATATAATCTCTTTGCATGTTTTTTCTCTTATTAAATATTTTTTCAGCTTTTCTCCCTGGGCCTCAACTGAAATGGACCTACCATCTGGAAAAAAAAACATTTTTTCTCCGTCTCCACAAAAGAGAAAATAATAATGACAAATCTATCTTCTGACCTATTGCCATCCTCTCACCTATCTCCAAAATCTTGGAAAAATGTATCCATGACCAACTACATAACCATTTGCAACTCCACCAAAGCCTCACCCCAACCCAGCATGGATTTAGGCCTGGGCACATCACAACCACCACACTTATATCCTTCTTGGACACAGTTAACCAAGCTCAAGATCCAGGAAATTGGTGGTATGTTAATTTGTCTGAAGAAGTTGCTTTATTGAAAGTGACAAAAAGCGCTTCATTAAAACTTATTTTACTTGATTCTTTCATAGTCCTAGTGTCTCTTGGAGCCTACATTTTGGGTTTTAGTTCATTGTTTTGACTTAGTTTGTATCCAGGAAGCCTTGTCTCTTCACTATTTCTTGATCTCTCCAAGGCGTTCAGTACAGTTTCCCACCCACTTCTCCTTTCCAGACTCTCCACATTAGGCATCTTTCACCCCATCCTAAACTGGTTCTCCAACTACATTTCAGATAGGCAACAAGCAACCAAATGGCACCAATCCTTCTCTCCATTCCTCAACATCAATACAGGAGTTCCACAAGGCTCCATACCAGGGCCACTGCTGTTCAGCATTTTTATCAATCATTTCAACTCCACAATCACTCAAGCTTCTGTCATCCAATATGCAGATGACTCTGCCATCATCTGCAATGCCAAATCTACATCAGAACTACAGTCACTCACCCAAAGTGCCTTTATATTGACCAAATCCTGGCTGTATAATAACCATTTAGCCCTAAATCCTAATAAAACCAAACCCATGTTATTCAGCCCTAAAAAACACATCACTACCCAAAAATGAATTTACCATTCATTCCCTCAACAACATTTGCATTGAAGTACCTACCTATGTTCAAAAGACAACTAAAAATACTCCTCAAAACTCAATGGCTATGCCCATGTTCAAATCCTGACTAACACACTTATTTTTATTCCACATCCTCTCCTCTCACAGTTGCTGAATTTTCTATATACCCTCCGCCCAACTTTAATATATTATGACATCAGACTTTCTCTTCCTGGCTTTTGCCTAGCCTTATTATAATCTAGCCCTGACTATTAACTGTGAATCAAGCTTTTTTACTGTAAGCAAATGCTTCCTCTATGTAAAGATTTGTAACCTCTTTTTCACATGAAGGATAGAATGTTATATCTCTTTTGTTTTAATGCTATAATTGCCTTAACCTCTAATCTATAATTATGTAATAATGTATCCAGTAGTAGTGAATTGCTTTTTAAACTTTAGACTGAGATCTGTAACAAACCCTCATCTTTGTAAATATGTATCTAGTAATAGTGTTTTTGCTTGTTATAATTACTTAGCTTAATGGAACTTATCTCCCTGGGCCTCTACTGAAAATGGACATACATCCAGTTGGACTAGCCTGGTCAACAAATGTAAAATAAAATAAATAAATAAAATAAAAATAAAGTAGTCCCTTACACCAAACTTCTAGGGATCAGTACAGACGAAAACCTAAATTTCGACCAGCATATTAACACCAATATCAAAAAAGCACATCAGAAATTAGGCATCCTCAACAGGCATAAATATTTTCTCACCTACTCTGCACAATTATCCCTTACCTCTTACTTTCTGCTTCCATCTTTGCTCTATGGTGCACCACTCCTCACCAACATCCAGGTATCTCTCAAATCCAAACTAGACTCTTGCTGTAATAAAATCACTAAGTTTGTTACCAATGCTAAATTCTCCTCCCACCAATGTGTATCACTTCATCTTCTATACTGGCTTGAACTACCCCAGTATCTAACATACCTACAACTAACTACAGCTCATAAGGCCTTCTAACTGCCCTGCCCTCTTCTCTCTGTTCACCATCTATCACCCAAATAGACCTCTTTGATCTGTAAATCAAATGCTCCTAATTGTAGTGAAACCTAACCTTTCTGCTGGTCAAATGTGCTATCCCGTTACCATCACCAAGCTTTGGAATGCCCTCCCCTCATCACTCAGGACTATTAGCAACTCCGATCACTTCAAGACATACCTGAGACAGCACCTAACCTCCCACTGGCTATGTGCATGTACTAGGACTGACCATATAAAACCAAATATTACTTAGTCTATTCATTTCTCCAGCTCATCCCCTCTTCTTTTATATCTCAAAGATGTCCCAAAATCAGCACATATATACTCTGTCCTGTCAACTTATAATGTCATATCATGAGAATCATAAATACTTAGAAGCAATTTATATAGTAGTATGAAGCTATCTATACATCCAATTTAATCTTCCTATTAATGTAGTAGAGGTCAAATGCCTCTACCTTACTCTCAGTCTAATCAACTGTTATAACCTTCATCTCCTGTCTACCCAGCAGTAATTGCAATATTCAAATATATACTAAATACTCTGACACTGACTGATATGCATGTTATGTCTTGCATACTTAAAATTTTATTTGCAATGCAACCTTGCATTTTATAACTGGTTGTTGTTGTGTCTTTCGGCTTTTCCCGGTTAGGGATCGCAACAGCGAAACTCCAATCCGCTAATGATTGGCAGTAGATTTTTATGTACTGGCTTGCCGGGCCTAGCGCACAACCTTCAACGAAGGAACACCCGTTCACGCATGTCGCCAGACAGAAGACACTGTAACTGAGAATCGAACGAGCAACGTCTAACTGTGAGGCAACAATGCTATTTTATAACTGGTATATTGTTTAATTTGTATACTGTCTAGTTTATTGTATTGCCTCTTAACTAATTTGTATAATGTCTGGTTTTGGTTTTGGAGCTTTTCTCCCTGGGCCTCCAGTGAAAGGTTCACTTTTGGCCCAGTGGACCTCCCAGTAAACAAATGCAAATAAATAAATTAAATGAGATCTTGCATGACCCAGATGGACCTTCCTGGCAATGAAATGCAAATAAAAAATAAATGCAATGTGGCAGCAATTTATCTCTGGTGTAAAATAGTGTTAGAAGAGTGAAACAGGCAGAGTTTTATAGGGAAATGTCACTGCAAAATACAGAGAACAACACCCGACGGTACCTGAATTTAAAGCACTCCCAAAAAATACATAAGAGTGTTGTGCACCCACCACTTAGACCCATTGTATAAGGCAGGGGGTGGGTCACTGAACATATATCAATTTGGGTTGAATGTGTTCTGAAACCTGTATTGAATCTCTATCTGAGAATATTGAGGGATACAGCACAATTTATTGGGTCTTTGTCTGAACATTTGACAGTGATGAATGAGAAGAAGTATATGTTTGTTACATTGGATGTAAATAATCTTTTTACAGTGAATGACAATACTTATGGAATAAAAGCGATTGAGAGTATATTGAGGAATAAAACTCAATATAATACTGACACTATTCAAAGAATTTGTAAATTGTTGAACATTGTGTAGGAATATAATGTATTTATGTGTCAGGGGATTTACTATAGACAACAGCAGGGTGTTGCCATGGGCACACCTTGTGCGAACTCATATGCCAACTTGTGCAAACTCATATGCCAACTTCGTGTTGGCATATTGGTAGGACAGTACCATATTTGAAGTTACTCATGCATGGTCCGACAATTTACGCCTTTATGTACATTTTGTGGACGATATTTTCTTTTTATGGGATGGTACGGAACAGGAATTAAAGGCCTTTATAATGTATTTAGAAGGGTGTTTTGAATTTTTCAGATTTTCAGTTAATTATTCTGAAGTTTCATTAGATTTTTTGAGATGGATGTGATGTAGAGACATCGCTGTACAGAAAAACTTGTTGGCGCAATAGCCTGCTTACTTATGATAGTATGCACCCACATCACACCTTTGACAATATTGTCAAGGGGGGTTGGGAGGGTGGCTTAATGGCTAAGGTGTTTGCCTTACAAACACAAGGTGCAGGGTTTGAGTCTCACAAGGGATAATTGGCTAGGCTTAAAATGGCTCTCAAGGGCAGTTAGCTTAGTACTAAAACTATGAACTATAAAACTAAGGGACAGGTTTGTAGGATTTCAAGACTGTGCAGTGATAGTAAATTCCAGGAAGAAGTGGATAATTTTCAAAATAATTTGATACAGAGGGGATATAAGCGTGATATGATAGAACCTCTAATTAAACATAGTAAGATTAAACACAACAGTACAGCTAAACCCTGGTTATGTAAAGAGACTGGAGATATAATCGGTAAACAGAAAAATCCATCTGTCGACAAAGAAAGAATTAATATGGTGCTAACTTATAGCAGCGATGTGGGCAATATATAGGTTCATAGGTTCATACTAGGCTATCTGCCCAAGGGCATTTACAAGCCTAGCCCAGAGTTTTGTGGTTTTTGCCACACCTTTAGTCTGAAGGAATCTATGCCCATTATTTTGCTGTGCCTCTGTCAAGCAGTGACACTGAGGTAATCCCTGGGGTATATTTGCGATCTCCCATCCATTGGTCAAGATTTCTCTTGAACAAGGCCAGCGAGGTGCTCTGCCTCACATGTACCGGGATTTTGTTCCACAGCATAGGGAGTCTCTGGGTGATGAATCTGTCCCTCCAACACGTCCTATTAATAACCGTGTCCAGGTTTAAGTCTCACGCCCTTGTGGTTTTGAGGGATCTAGATTTTTTGAGGTGAAGCATGTTCATCAATTCTGGGTTGGACATGGCCTTGTATGTCAGGCACAGGTCACCTCTGAGCAAATGGTAAGCGACTGAATAGAGCTGGAGTTCCTTCAGTCGGGCAGCATAAGACATATTTTTGAGGCCGTTTATCCTTTTGGTGAGGAACTTTTGGGGCCTTTCCAGCTGCTGCAGGTGTCGGGTCAGATACATTCCGAATGGGGCATTGTACTCAATCATTGGTCTGATGAGTGATGAGTACAGGGGGCCGATGACCTCTCTTGATCTAGATGTGAATCCCTTCATGATCAGGTGGGCAATGTAGAAGGTCTTCCTAACTACTTTGGCAACGTGAGTGTCAAACGAAAGGTTACTGTCAACCTGGGTCCCCAGATCCCTGATAACCTCTTCTGTGCTCAGTGGATTGCCACCTATATGGTAGCTAGGGGTAACCTTGTTTTTCCCGAGGGGTATGACTATGCATTTCTTGGCATTTAACTTTAGGCCATGGCTCTGGCACCAGTTATCCGTTTCTATGAGACCCTTCTGGAGGATATCTGTGTCAGATGTATTCTCGACTATGGCGCCCAGTTTGCAGTCATCTGCAAATTTTGTTAGCCATAACCCTCCTGTGTTTGCTTGTACTTCTGAAAAGTAGATGCCGAACAAGAGTGGGCCCAGGACTGAGCCCTGTGGGACACCACTTGTGACAGGCTTTGAGTCTGACATGGCGCTAGCAACTCTGACCCTGTGGGTTCTGTCACTTAGCCAGTTTGCAACCCATCTTGTGATGTATGGGTTTACATTTAAACTGATGAGTTTTTCAATGATACCTGAGTGGGGTATTGTGTCGAAAGCCTTTGCCAGGTCGAGGTAGGCTGTGTGGACTGCCTTTCCCTCATCAATGGCCTTGGTGACTGTTTCGAAGAAGTCAACCAAGTTTAAAAGGCATGATCTGCCTTTGACAAAGCCAAACTGGGTTGGATCCAAAGTCTGTAAGTCCCCTATGTCTTTATTTATGAGTTCCATTATGATCCTCTCAATAGCTTTGCAGATCAGGCTTGTCAAGCTGATGGGGCGGTAATTACCAGGGTCGGTGGAGGCACCGCCTTTGTGAAGTGGGACCACAGTTGCCGTGTGCCGCTCCTTGGGTATGTATCCTGAGGTGAGGCTAAGATTAAACAGCTGTCCTAACTGCGGGTTTAATTCCTCATTGAGTTCATGGAGCACACAGTCGGGGACACCATCTGGTCCCATGGATGCTGTGTTTTTTGCCTTGGAGAGAGCAGTTCTCACCTGAGCGTTAGAGATGTTTGGGGGGCTACAATCCTCTGGTATAGATATCCCTCCTTTTGGGAGGGGAGATTGCACTGAACCTGTCAGCCAGTATGTTGGCAATGTCTGTAGGTTCAGTGATTTTTACATCATTTTGAACTAATTCTGAGCATATCTGGGAGTTTCCTCCCAGGTTTCTAACATAGCTAAAGAAGGCCTTATGATTGTCTTTTGAGTCCTTAGCGATTTTTCTCTCAAAATTTGCCTTAGATGATTTTATGAGAGCTCTTAGTTTTTTACTTATAATGATCAAAGGTGTCTTACCTTTTAAGGATTTTGCTCTATCTTGTAGTAGCTTCCTCCTTTTGTTGTAGAGCTTGTTTATGGCTGGGGTCCACCAGACTGGACGCTTGCCTTTGGTACAAAGAGTCTTTGTTTTGTTTGGGATTGCCTGATCCATGCAGTCCTGTAGGTGCTGGTAGAAGGCATTTGTAAGTGATTCAGCGGTTTGAGTAATGTTTTCCGCCAGCTTGGGGGCCTTAAAAGAGACCACACTAGTCTTTAGAAGTGTGAAGTCGGCTTTTGAGAAGTTCTTCACTGTGGTCTTTTTTATCTCAGGTGGGGGCGGGATGAGGACCTCCAGTGAGATTAGTTTATGATCTGATCTCACCAGTGAGGGGTATACTTCCGGTGTTGAACATTGTGATCCCATATTCGTGATGATGAGATCAAGTATGTTTTCACCTCTTGTGGGGATGGTGACTAGTTGTTCCATGGCATTTGAGTTTATGAACTCTAGGAACCTTTGGGCTAGAGTGTTGGGGCTTGAGTAGTGATCCCAGTCTATATTAGGGTAGTTGAAGTCACCTAGTATGATGGTGTTTGGAGATACATTTATCCCCTCCAGTGTTTTCAGGAAAGCAATGTGAGGTTCCTGAGATTGAGAGGGTGGCCTGTAACATGCTACAAATTGCAGAGCAGTCTTGCCTATGGTTAATTGCACCTGGATGGTCTCCGATGCATCGTGCGTTGCCACCAACCTTGAGGTGTGAGATCATTAAACATCATTGGCAGGTACTGCACACTGATCCTAAACTGAAAGAGATTTTGGATTTTACACCTAATTTTGCATTTAGAAAAAACAGGAGTTTGAAAGATATACTTTGTAAAGAACCTAAAAACTGTTTAAAAGGTGTCCCTAGTATTAACAAGAAGGGTACATATCCATGCTATCACTGTAAAGCATGTCAGTATATTTTACAGAAGCAGACATTTGTGCATCCAAGGACAGATAAACACTATATATTTAGGGGTTATGCTGACTGCAGGACAGCTAATTTAGTATACATAGCAGTATGTCAGAAATATGAAGTATATTATGTGGGAAAAAACAATAATATGCTTAAGACAAGGATATTTCAGCATCTGTCAGATATAAAACATTGCAATGAACACAATGCACTGGCACAACATGTAAAAATGAATATGGATCACACATTTTTATTCATGGCAATACAGGTGATTACTCCTAATGTCAAGGGTGGCAATTTGTTCATTGATACGGAATGTGCTGAGACTAGATGGATTGTAACACTAGGGGCAGATAAGCCACCAGGTATAAATGCTATTGTACCTTTAAAACCCATCCTCAAGAAAAGGAAGGTAAAATACTGAAAGTTGATTGGTTGTCATGTATTTTAAATATGGTATCTTTGATGTTTTTTGTTATCTGATGAAGGGCAGGTAGCTTGAAAGCGCTTATGGAAGATTTTAACATTGGTTTTATTGAATAAAAGTTTTGACCGGCTCTACATGGAGTTCTCTGCTTTATTGTATTTTTTGGGACTGTGCTTGTGTTAGGCAGAATAACTTTGGTGCAAATAGACTTTTGTTTGTTACTAAAAATACAGAGAAGGAATGAAGAACAGCATGTAAGGGCATCAGTATTGGTACACATGATATGAGGCTGCAATGCCGATGGTGCAGTCTCAATGAGGCACTAGTCATTCTGTTACTTACCATGTGTTGTACAGATCCTAACTCAAGGACTGAGTACAGCTCTGGAGGACATGCAGGGAGAATGAGACTGCAGAACCAGAAAGGGTGCGGTGAGGATCATGAAAATGAAAAAAGGGAATGGAGATACTTAATCAGAGTAGCACATATGCAAAACAACAGAAGAGCGATAATTGAATATGATATGGGTGCAACCTTCCTACATGTAATACATTACACTGCCCTCCTACTGACCAAAGACATCATGCATGTAGCACATTGTATGGCTCGCCAACTAAGCAAAGTTCTCCTACATGTAACACTTCACACACCTACCACTGACCAAAGACCATGGCCGTGTAACATATTACACAGGCATCCTACAGAACAACATCCTCATACCAGTAACTCATTACAGAGCCAGTCACTAACCTAAATCATCATTCATATAACATATTACACAGACACCCAACTTACCAAAGTACTGGTACAGGTAGCACACTATAGAGACATCCCACTGAGCAAAGTCCTCATACATATAATACATTACATAGGCCCCCACTAACCAGTGCCATCATACATGCAACACATTACACATTCCTCCCCCTTGTTAATGTTCTCATTCATAGAACAAAATTCACAGACCTGCCACTGTCCTATATCTTCATACATGTAACACATTATAGAGACCTCCCATTAACCAATGTCCTCCTTCATGTAACACATTACATTGTCCCCTACTGACCAAAGTCTTCATGCATATGACACATTATGGGCTTCTTACTGATCAATGTCCTCATGCATGTAACATATTACACAGTTCTCCAACTGATCAAGATCCTCATTCATGTAAAATATTGCACAGACCTCCTACTGACCAAATGCCTCATACATATAACATGTTACAGAGACCTCCCACTGACCAAAGTCCACATGCAGACACATTCCCCAGCACTCACACTGTGCAAAGTCCTCCTATATGTACCACTTTGTACAAACTTTCCACTAAACAAAGACCTCCAACATGTACCACATTACACAGACCTCATAATGACAAAATCCTCATACATGTAACATGTTGCAGAGACCTCCCACTGCCCAAATTCCACATGCATATCACATTCCATAGCCCTCACACTGAGCAAAGTCCTCCTATACTGTATGCACAACATTATGCAGACCTTCAACTAAACAAAGACCTCCAAAGATGTACCACATTACACAGATCTCATACTGACAAAATCCTCATGCATGTAAGATTTTACAGAGACCTCACACTGACCAAAGTCCTCATCCATGTAACACATAGCAGATACTGCTCATTGACTAAAGTCTTCATGCATGTGATATATTACATAGACCTCCAAAAGGTCCTCATACATATAACACATTACACAGACCTTCTGTTGATTAAAGTCATCATACAAGTAACACATTGCACAGACCTCCTACTGACCAAAGTAAATTGCATAGTAACTATAACACACAGACAGGGAGAATCTATATATGTGAGTAATACTAAACCAATTCCATACAGAGTTGTACAGAGCAAAGGTGTGTGTAACCGTTGTTCTGCAGAGATGTGGCAAAGATGTTGAAAATGAAACTTTTTCTTCTCACACAAACATTAGGCAAGGCTGTTACTTCCTGTTATAGAATCAGTACAGTCATAAAAAGGTTGGGATTTTCAAGGGCAAGCCAGTCTTAGGGCACATATTTAAAATGCTGACATAGCAGCAAGTACAAATGTCTGGTGGATTAGACCAAATACAAAAGGGGAAGGAAGCAGGTCGGGGAATCACTGCTTGCTGAATATCTGCTACTGTTGATCTATACTAGGGACACCCCTCTAAATTATCAGTAAGTAATGTGACTGTTATGCATCAGTTAATCTAGCTCTTCTGTGCACTGCTGAAATGTAAACAAGAATAGCAGCATTGAACTAATCCTGAAACATGTTAACATGGACATTAAGAGGAAAAAGAGGGACAGCTTACTTCCTAATGGGACAATGAGTTCATATTTGCATAGTTTGCCTGTGTTTCTTTCATTTGCAAAATACATTTAAAAGATGACATTAGGCAGTTTCAGCTGCCCTTTTTAATCAATAGATAGGGATATGACTAGCTAGATGGAAGTTCATATTTTTTCTGAGGGTAACTTCCTCTTCAATATTTTTTTTATTTAAAGTTCCCTGCACAAGGATGAATGTATATTTAAATTATTGGTGTGTTAGATAATTTTAAGTAAATCATTTAATTATACAACTGTAAAAGCTTGTGGCTGGCTAAATATTGAAGCACCTCAGGGTAATTGTACAGTACTGGTGAAATATAACTGCTGATATCCAACCTTTGTAGAGAAACTGTTTAGCTACTGCTGCTATACACTAATATGATATGGTTGGGTTATTTTAAGAGTGTTTAGCAATTTTGCCCATGAAGAACCAGACTGATCTGGCTGGTGGCAGTGTGATACAAAATAGCAGGAAGGTATGGGTGGTGGCACTGAAAATGTATTATTAAAACTTCCTAAAAATTGAAAGGTAGGCATGAATGTGAAACAGTATAAGCCAAGATTCAGTTACTATTGGTAAGATAATACCGTAAGGCACTTAGCTGACAGTGCAGAGTGGAATCCCTTGAAAGTCAGTAGTCGTAATTTTGCTCTCCAGATATACTGTTTGAAGCTTACCTGGGTATGGCAGGCATCAGTCACAGTACAAGTCAGCAATACACATTTGTCATATGCTATTAAGGCAACGATCCCTTACAACTATCAGTGAATTTTATTATACTATTAAATTCTACATTCACAAATATACACTGATAAAGAATTCACATTCAAGTAAACTAAAAATACTTTGCTAGAATAATAAAAGTAGTAATATGTGCAACAAAAAAAATGTAACACTTTGGTTTTCAAATAAGTCTAGACCAATGGAAAAAAAACTTTTTCATCAAACCTAACAATGAACTTAGCGTTGTCTCAAAAATTGAAAGCAATAATAAGGTATTTGATAATTGCACTAGACAACTGAAAAGGAAATTTTGAATGTGACATCATAACAATAAATACTAAAGTGATCACTCAGACACAAGACACAGCAATTATACTTACAGGAAAATAGGTACAAACCTCAAAATAAGTTGACATATTTCAGAAAACTATAGAGGCAAGGGGCGAGCTCCATTATATATCTACAGATATCTAATTGCTGTCACAAATAAAATGTAAAACTCAAGTTCTATGAGGCCAGCTAACATACTTGGAGGCTGACTATATAGACTCAAGGAATGTCTGCCTAAACATACCTAAACATCTGTTAATGATTGCAAACAAAATAGTAGCACGTGAACGCATCCCTGGCCTATGATGACAGGTATAGTGACACCATCTCATAAAAATGTGGGGGTCACATAAGACCCAAGCAGTTTTAGAGTTCTCAACCTAAGTATTCTTTGTAAAAAAAAAAAAATCAAGGCAAGCCATAAAAAAACATGCAAAATGTTAGAACATGGAATTGTATGGGTTTGTTAATGGAGGCAGAGATCTTGCTTTTCAAATCACCTGTCTTTCTTTGAAGAGTTAACAGCATAATATGTAGTAGCACATATTCCTTAGTTTGACTTTGCTGTATCACCACTATTCTACACAAAGGAATACATGGCAATCCGTATAAATTTCAAAGGGTAGAACAGTGTGAGCAATAGATACAAAAAGGAAGGGTAGGAGGTTACTTGTGAATCCTGCTCAGGCTCAAAAGTGATGTCCAACACAACTTTCTGCCCTGTGGTCATTTCTTTCTTTCAATATACTTCTCATATTTAAAAGACAGAAATGGGCTGAAGATAATCATATAAGCTGATGATTGTAAATTCGGTAGTTCAATCACTTCAGTGGAGGATGCTGTAGTTAGTTCTCCAAGAAGGTTGACACAAAATACACACCTGCAGTAGTAATGACCTCACCTTTAGTTTCAGCAAATACAGTACTATGAAACTTGGCAAAAGATATATACATATATATATATATATATATATATATATATATATATATATGGATCTATGTCAGTTGATCAAGTTTTCAGAAACTCGAAATTCATATCGGTGAAACAATATGATCAAATTTCTGAAAATTAGAACATTAAAAAAACACAAAAATCTATTTTTTATGGTTTTGCAGGGGAGGCAAGCCCCCTTCACCCCCACATCCCCTGCTAATTACATATAAGAACTCCGAGAGCACACTACATTGAGGAAAACGGTGAATTTTCTGATCTTCACTGTATTGCGATCTCCATTCAAAAGTGTCAGGTTTTCTGAAATTCGATCATATCATCTCGCTGATATGAATTTCGAGTTTCTAAAAACTCAGTCACCTCAAAGGGATCATTATAATGACTACAAAATAAATGATCAAATCATTATTTCAGCACAATTATTAAAATTAAGGATAATGGAAGACATTGATTTAAACTTTGAACCCTGTGTCTACCAAAAGCAAAAAAACATATTCTGTAGTCTGTCAAATTCTAAAGGTCATGTTTAGTCACCACAGGTAAGCCCACTGGACACAAGTGTCTGATTTTAAGGGCAACCTGGAAGCAGGGTCTGGTTAAGTGATTTGCTCAGCGTCACATAGTAAGCAAATGGAGGTGGAAGGAATTGGTCCTTGTGCCCTTGACAACAGTGGTACTACAATAACACTTTTATCTCATTGATCTGGTCCATTATTGAATACAATGTTTCATTATGCAGCCTTTAAACATGATATCTGAAACAGCTTTCCTTAACAGCCAGAGTAAATCAGTAATTAACTGCTTCAAAAATAAACATTAAGCTTGATATATATAAGAAGAAGAAAATGTCAACATGGGGGTTACAGTAATCAAGCTTTTATGAAAGCCATAAGCTTGAGAACTGAACTTTTGAACCCATGAACCACATAGTTAGGGAAGTCTGGTGCTGGGACCCAGAAGAAAGGATACAGGAGTGATGAGAGATCATAGTAGGTATAGCAGGTAGGTTTTAGGAAACATTACTTCACCAAGAGAATAGTGGGAGCCTGGAATTCAATGCCAAAAAGAGCAGTGAAATACACTTCAAAAGAGGGCTTCCACTGGACATGGGAAGGTAGAGAAGACACAGAATCAAGAAAGTAAGGGGTAACTGAAGACAGGCTAGATATATATGCTATAAAATACAAGATGAGACTGTAGTCATATTCCATTCGTAGTACCCTACGTTCACATGCTTAGTCATAATACGGTACTGACTGAGTGTACTGTATGCATAGGTTGTGCCCTTGGACAGTGGCACTGAAACAAGTGATACAATGTTTAGGATTAGATATCTAGGCTGCATAGTGGGAACTCAGAACTAAAATGTACATCCCATGCAGTGGGGGTTGAACTCCAGGGTGTACCAGCTCAACTAAGAATTGTAGCAGTGAATGTAGTATTGACTGTGGGACTGGAAACAGAGAATGTGCACTGTGTATTAGTGATTAGCTAGAAGTACTGATTATACACTGGAGACTAGATATGCAAACTGTGTTCCGGTAACATCTTTGATTTACAGACTCTGTACTAGGGAGTGGCAGCTGTAAGACTGAGTGTTCTGGCTGTGTGCTGGGAAGTCTACGGCTGGATGTAGTGACCCTGGTGAATGCAGAGCTGGATGTAGTGATCCTGGTGAATGCAGAGCTGGATGTAGTGATCCTGATGAATGCTGGATTGGTTGTAGTGATCATGGTGAATGTAGGACTGGTTGTAGTGATCTGGTGAATATAGGGATGGATGCAGTGATCCTGGTGAATGTAGGACTGGATGTAGTGATCCTGGTAAATTTAGGACTGCATGTAGTGACTATGTGCTGTGGAATGCAGGCCAAAATGCACTGTCTGTGGCCTGGGAAGTGTAAAATTGCATATACTTTGCAATGGGAAATGTAAAGCTAGATGTGGTGAGCATTTATAAGGAAATGTAGGAATGAATGGCATAGCCACTTAGAAAGTCCTTTCGCACAGACTACTTTCTCTTCCACAAACTTTACTAAATATCTAAATATTACCTGCATTAATACATGTAGCTTTAATAACAAATTGACTAGTAAAACGTTGGCTGATTCAAGAAGACCCACATATTATTGCTTGCTCAGAAACCTGGACCAAGGTTGATTTTGGCCAAATCTACTACATCTTTACCAATTACTATATCGTTATGGACAATAGACCTGAGAATAGAAATGGTGAAGACACTATGCTTCTTATTCAAATGTGATTATTCTTTATATTTATGGAAACTAACACATCTCAAATTCTAGATGTCAGAGGCCTCAGATGGGTCACAGCCATATCAGTTTTGGAGATCATAGCCATCTAGACATTGGTTCATTTATATCACCCCCAACTTCTGCTGTTTCAGTCTTACAACAAACATTATATAATATGTTCCCTATAGGCTTCTACAGTAATACCATTATATTAGGTGACTGTAACCTTAATGCATCAGGACCAAATAATAAATCCTTCTGTAGTATCATAATCATGTGAACAGTTAGTATGACAGCCCACTATGCCAAATAATCAAACCAGAGTCATTCTACCCTTGACATTGTAATGAAATATAAAACACAGATACATTAATGTTAATATACCATGCTATTTTCTTCAGTGACCACTGCCCAGTGTTAACCTATTGGTCTTTTAAAACTAAGAAAGATCCTCCAGAAATTTGTTGTCAGATCTTTCCTACAAATCAAAGCACCCATCCCTCAATAACTTCCTTAGTAGCTGGTCATCATTTTACTCAGGACCTCACCTGAATAACATATTGTCTTACTTTCTTGCAAATTTATCCAGTACTCAGGATCTTCTTTATCCCCTCACTCATAAATGCTTATGAGCACAACAATGCCCTTGGTAACAGAAACTGTTAGGAAAAAACTTAAGCAGGGGATGCTGCATGGCAAATCTGGAAATGTATTCCCAAATGTGACAACCATGAATACCCTGAACTTAGAAAAACTACTAGAATAACCACAAATAGTGCAACAGCCTCCACCAATAGGCCTTCTCTTTACAACCAACATTGTTCTGAAAGATACAAAACAGGTCAAATCACTCCTCAAACCACCTTAGATTGAATAGCGTAAATAGTAGTGACCTCTCAAACCAGTTCAAGAACTTTCCCTTCTCCACCATACAAGACATCACAAACTCTTTCCCCTCTTCCACTAAACTCTTAACTAGCAGCAATATCAATCACATTTATAACGTCTTGCATAATATGCAGCCCTTTTTTTATTTCTTAACAATTACTATTAAATACACTAAGAAAGCCCTATTAAACCTAAATGCCTCTGTGTCTAAATGTAGCACCCTTTACCCCTCTTTCCTCAGATAAGCAGCTAATAACATTGCTAACCAGCTCACATATATATTTAACTTCCTCCTCACTACTGGTAAGGTTCCCCTCTGCATTCAAATGTTCTGTTATCATTCACCTACCTAAGGTTTCAAAACCCACAAACTTAAAGGGCTTCAGACTCATATGAAACCCATGCCCAGTCACTAAAATACTTGAAAAACTGCTTTACAAATAACTCACACAACATATAAATATGGTCTTCTCTGTGACCAACAACATAGTATTGGAAACTCATTTAGCACCATTACTACTCTCACCAGTTACCAACATATCATACAACAATATAAGTAATGGTCTTATCTCCACAGGAGAATTTATTGACATGACCATGCAATAGTAAACTACAACCTTCTCATACACAAATGAAACTTTGGGAACACCACAATAATCTCATTGCAAAACTACCTAAAAGAAAGAACATTCTAATCTTATACAAATAATTTACTATCCAGATATGGTTCTCTAAATATTGGAGTTTTCCAGGGATCTGTGCTAAGGCCTCTTTCATTTTCTATCTTTATTAATGATATGATCTCTGAACTGCAAAACCTTAATCTGGTTATGTACACAGATGACATTTTAATGACAGATTTCAGTGCAATATAAAGAAATTATAAAGACATGCGTCTGGAGCGTTTCTCTCCAGGCTTCCGCTGAAAATTGGCTACATTCTAAGTCGGCCTTTACTGGTAAACAAATGTTAAATAAATAAATATGTCATTCACTAGAGCATATATTTCAGACAGGTACCCTCCTAGCTACATACTAACAAGTTCTTATTCAAAGCTACCAAAACCAATTTAATTCTTTTGGCTACACATAGGGAATTTGCTTCTTGTCCTCTTATTCTTCTCAATGATAATAACAGAATCATAATTGCCAAATGCCACCCAGCAGAAGTATATAGGCCATATACTAGATCCCCTCCCTTAACTTCTCCCTCCATACTGAAAATATTATCTCAAAGGTTCTTTCCCACCTGAAACTCTGCTACCACTTCTACCACCTGTTTTCTTCCAAAACCCAGCTAGCCATCACTAAAAATGCTCTTAATCCAAAACTAGAAAATGTGTTCCCTTGCTCAGCTTACACTCAGCCCAGAACAGGTAAAAACTACAAACCAACAAACCCCAGACATGCATATGCATCACTATGGCATCCTAAAACAAGTTAATTGGTTTCCTGTTACAGAAATAGCTATCTTATTGCTTGCCAACTTGATTTATAAAATCCTCATAACTGGATACCGCCATCTATTGAAAAGATTACTTCTAACAAAGAATTTTACCTACCCACTAAGAAATATGCAAGAGGCTCTAAAACTTTCTTAACCAAGGTTCAAGAAAGTTATTGGTGAAATAGCCTTCTTCAACATGGGACTTGCCATATGGAACAACCTTCCATGTGAACTAAAAAACAATGAAAGTCTAAAGTCCTTTAAAGCTGTTCTAAGTCTACACATATTTTGTGAAGTTAATTGTACTTGCTTTCAAGAAACAGACTAAACTTATTCCTCATACAGTTTTTAGCTTTAAACTCTTTCTCTTCCCTAATTACTGTTATTCTATTAAAATACCTACCAAGGCTTTGTTTAACTTAAGCTGTTTTCCAGCACATATTTCTATGTTTTCTACTTTTCTCTACTAACTACTTTAAAACTAGTTCTCTATATATATCAGTTTAAGGACTGCTGCTTCTAATAATTGTTTATTGCTGTGTATATTATTTTCAATTGTTAAGCATTAGCCTATTATTTAATGCACTATTCTATTATGTCATTATTTTAACTTCAACTTACTATGTTAAGCAATACTGCCTATAATTATTGTTCCTCTAATGACTGTTTAATTTGTACTACTTTATCTGGGTTGGAGCCGAAAAGGTTCTGTGGACCAGCTCACCTGCCTGGTTAACCAAATGCAAAAAAACAAATAAAGATGCAGAAAGGGATATAATGACTAAGTGCTGAGGAATGTAAGACTGAGTGTACTGCCTATGGACTGAGGAAAATAGGACTATGAATACTAACTGCATAGTGACTGTGCTGTTAAATGATTGAATGCAGTGATTGTGTACCTTGGAGTAAAGGACTGGATATATCACATGCACTAGATAAAGTGATCACCCACTGTGAAACATAGGACTGAAGGCAGTGAGTATAATAGAGAATCTAGGGCTGGTTGCACTGATTGTGGAATGTATAATGCAGAAATGGACGCACCACAGGATGTGAAATATAGGACTGGATGTATTATGTACTGAGGAATGAAGGACTAAATACAGTCACAATGTACTAACAGATGTAGAACTAAATGCACTAACCATGCAATAGAAAACACAGAGCTGGATGCAGAATGTACTGGGAATGTTGAACTAGATTTTTCATAGGAGATTATTAGGCTAAAGGCTCAAGAGGCCTTATAAGCCTAGCCAGTTTTCCTCAAATTTTACCCAATTTTCTATCCCTAGGGGAAAGATAACAAGGGTCAGCAAGCATGGTTTTGACAATTTTTTAGACTGCCTCTGTCCATAACAGAAATTGATGGCAGCCCAGGAGTGAATTTGGGATTTCCCACCCATTGGTCCAGATTACACTTGAAGATGATCAGGGAAGGGCTCTGCCTCACATGAATAGGAAGTCTCTTCCAGAGGAGGGACAATCTCTGGGATACATATCTGTCTCTCCAGCATGATCTATTCATGCCAGAGACCAGGTTTAGATCTTTGGAGCAAGTAACCTTCATGCACTTAGTTTAGTGAATATATAATATTATCATCAGTGCTGGGTCAAACACTGCCTTGTAGGTCAGGCATAGATCACCCCTCAGCAATCACAGAAAGATGAATACAGTGATAGGACTTTTAATCAGTCTGCATATGACATGTTGGTTATACACTGTATTTTTTGGTGAGAAATCTCTTAGGATATTCCAGCTGTTGTAAGTGCCTGGCAAGGTACATAACAAAAGGTGCATTGTACTCAATTATGGATTTGGTAATTGGTGATAGCCGAGTACAGTGGTGTTATGACATTCCTAGATCTGGATGCCATGCCCTTATTTATAAGCTGAGCCACATAGAAGGATTTCCTCACCACTGTGGATGCATGATGGTCAAAGTTCAGATTACTATCTATCTGAGTATCAAACTCTCTCACCACTGGGTCCACACTTATGCAGTTGCAATCAAACCCCCAAAAAACCCAGGCCCAGATGCGCTACCTAACTTTTGGTTAAAAGTATTAACATCTTGCACGAGGATTTAGCCATGAGTAAGAACTATGTATATGCTCACCCTGAACAGACACCACATTGGCTAACAACAGGTAAAACAATGCTCTTACTTAAGACTGAACCTGCAAGCTACCCTAAAAATTATAGACCAATAACTTGCCTTCCGACGACATATAAACTATACATGGGAATTAACACCGACAGAGTTTATAGTCATTTAGAAGAAAACTCAATTGTGGCAGTAGAACAATAAAAGAAAGTCATATGGAACAAAGGATCATTTGTTGTTAAATAAAGTTATAGTGGAGAACTGTAAAAAGGGGAAGATTCCAAGTATGGCATGGCATGGACTGACTACAAAAAAGCATTTGATAGTATTCCACATTCATGGATAAAAGAGTTCTTAAAAATGTATAAGATACACCCTACACTGATTGGCTGTATTATAGTAACCATGAAACAATGGCAGACCACTTTGCAATTAAGTCATGATAATGGACAGATTATTATCCCAGGGATAAAAATTCAAAGGGGGATATTCCATGTTGACTCTCTGTCACCATTGCTATTCTGCTTTGCCATTAATCCATTAAGCTGTTTACTTAGCTTAGGTCATGGCTGCAATGTGACAAGTAAATACTGTGGGAAGAAATAGCCAGGGAATTGTTAAGGCCAGGCTTGTATAGGCCCTAGGGCTGATAGCCTAGTACCAACCTATGAACCTATGAACCTATAAAACAACAAAGTCTAATGACTTCTCATCTTCTCTTTGTTGATGATTTAAAACTGTATAGCTCATCAGATGAGGAACTGAAAGCACAGCTCCAGGTTGACAAAACCTTTTCAGATATTAGAATGTCATTTGATCTGGATAAATGTACAAAAGCAACCTTTAGAGCAGGAAAACTGCATCACCAGGAAAACATCAGTTTGGGACAAGAATGTGATATAAAAGAACTTGAGCAAGAGGAAATGTATAAATACTTGGGAACTGATGAAGGATCAGCAATAAAACATGAACAAATGCAAATAAAACTCAGTAAGGAATACTTTAGAAGACTTAAATTAATCCTGAGGACAGCATTGACATCTAAGAACAAGATCCAAACTATAAATCAATTTCCTCTTCCTGTCCTAGCATACAGTTTTGGAGTGACTGACTGGCCCCAAAAAGTGTTAGATAGATTGGATATTAAAACAAGAAGGATGCTTCATGCTCACCAAATGATTTATAAAAATCAGTGCATACCAAGATTATATACTCCCCCATTCTGAAGAAGGGATGGGCCTCCTTGAAATGATTACATGTATAGATCTGCAATCGTGAAACTCCACACATATCTACTGACTTCACAAGATCAAAATGTAGTGAAAGTTTTGAAATATGAAGAGAATAAATCTAAGATTACTTCTCGGCTTAATTTAGCAGAAGCATATCAGTGTCAAGCAGGAATGGAAATCAAACCAGAAGTAGATAAAAAACAGGCAGCAACTGAATGTGCTAAAAAACAAAAGAAAGAATATAAGGTGAAGGACCAGATGAGAAGGCAAGAAATGTGGAAAAACATAAATGTAGTTGCAAGTATAGAAAACTTCTGAAAGAGCCTCATGTTGATCAACAACAAACACAGGAATGGTTAAGGAGAGGTGAATTCAAACCAAGAAATAAAAGGTTAATACTGGCAGCCCTAGATACTGGGCTATGTACATGTTGGTTTACAAAGTCCACTGAACATGTTGGAGAAAGAGACAAATGTAGGTTTTGTAAAACCGAATTGGAACCAGTCACACACCTTGCAGCTGGTTGAGACACACTAATGGCAGAAAGACTGTATACTGAAAGGCATAATAATATGGCGAGACCGTTGCACTGGGGATTGTGCAAACATTAAGGTATCAAAGTGGCTGAAAAACACTGGAAACATGAGCCACAAAGCATCATAAAAAATTATGAAGTTTACATCACACGGGATCACCCATTACCAACAGTTCAAAAGATAGATGCTAGAAAACTGGATATAGTGGTCCAAGAAAAGAAGACAAAAGTAGCACTGATCATTGAAATTGCCACACTTCATGACTATAGTGTCTTGTGTACAGAGAGACACAAAGTCATAAAATACCAGGATCTGCAGGCAGAAACGAGAGCAATGTGGAAGAAAGATACCTCAACAGTTCCAATAGTAGTAGGAGCAATCGGTCTTATAAAAAAGAATTTACAATCATATTTAGCTATGTTACCAGTCCATGTAACCCCATACAAATTGCAGAAGAAGTCATTACTGGGCACATTGTGGGTGCTGCGAGGAGCACTTTTGGATGACATCAAAGATTGAAACAATACTAATTTCATGAACTTTAATCATACTTTGACTTAGGAATGGGGTCCATTCCCATCATGGTATTAGAAACCCAAAAGATTTGGAGAAATTAGAAAAGGGGGTTGAAATCAGTGTTGCAATTTGCATGGGTATTTGATTTTCCAAAGGGTATTATTATGGGTGTTTGATTTTCCAAAGGGTATTATTATGGGTGTTTGATTTTCCAAAGGGTATTATTATGTATTTCTTCACATTTAGTTTGGGGCCATGGCTCTGACAGTAATGATTAGTCTACATCAGTCTTTTATGTTGAATATCAACATCGTTTGGGGAGTCAATGAGTGCCCTCAAATTGCATTCATCAGCAAACTTGATTAGCCAAAGGCCATCTGTATTTACCTTGGCATCTAAGAAGTATGTCCTAAACAGGCGAGGGCCCAGCACTGAGCCCTGAGGTACTCCACTGGTGACTGACCTCTTGCTGAATGTGGATTCCCCCACTCTAATAATGTGTCCTATCCAGGAGACATTTGGCCATCCATCTGGTGATGTAGAGGTTTATGCTCAGTTTTGTTAGTTTATCAGTAATACTTGAGTGGGGAATTGTGTCAACTGCCTTGGCCAGGACAAGGTAAGCAGTATGCACTGTCTTACCCTCATCCATGGTCTTGGTGACCTTCTCAAAGAAATCCACTAGAATGAGTAGGCAGGATTTGACCTTGATGAAGCCAAACTGGGTTGAGTCTGAAGATTTCCTATATCATTGTTAATCAGCTTCAAGATTATCCTTTCCATAGCCTTGTTTATGCGGCTAGTCAGACTTATGGGTCGGTAGTTTCTAGGATCTGTTGGTGGTCCCGCCTTGCACAGACGGATGACTGTTGCTGTCTTCCACTCTACTGGGACAAAGCCTGTTTGGAGTCTGTGGTTAGAAAAAGATCCATTAGGTCATATTTCAAACTATTTAATAGGCACCTGGGATTCCATCAGGGCCCACTGATGCCACATTTCTAGCTTTAGGACTCACAGTGTCAACCTGTTCTTTTGAGATAACAGACAAAGGAATGGCAGGGGGTAGTCCATGGGTAGTGACTGGAAGTGGTGAGGAGGTGAAATCTGAGCTGAATTTATCAGCCAGCAGGTTTGCTGTTTATTCTGGATGAGTATAGGTAGTGCCATTTACATCCAACTCAGCACATTGTTGAGTGTTTCCCTTAAGATTTTGGGCATAACTAAAAATGCTTTGTGGTTATTCTTTTCTTGGGCTGCTATTTTAGTCTCATATTAAGGTTTTGAGGACTTGACAAGTTCCCTGATTAGCCTTTTGAGACTAATGAATTTTTTTTCTATCTGTTGTTCACCCTTCCTCTTGCTTCTAGACAGGCATTTCTCCCTTCTGTTGTATAATCTTTTTATGCCATGGGGTCTACCAGGGTGATTTTATTTCCAGCTAGACCTGGGTTTAGTTCAGTACTGCCATTTCAATGCAGTTAAGTGTTTGTACAGGGCATTCATGTATACTTCTGCATAGGCTTTCATATTTTTGGGGTTAAGAGAAACTTTAAAATTACCTATGCTATCATTTGCTAGAAGGTAATCTGCCTTGGAAAATTTCTTTAGGGTTTTGCGGTTTGATGGGAGTTCTGTTGTTATATTTATTTTAGAGGAGACCTATTTATTCATTTATTTATTTATTTGACATTTGTTAATCGGGATAGTCCGTCTGAGCAAAAGCCCTTTTTCAGTGGAGGCTCGGGGAGAAAAGCTCCACAGTACAAGAAAGCAAGAAAATTTACAAAACGGAAGATGAATACAGTGAAAATGTTACAATAAAACAGTTAAGCAAATGTAGATAAAGCTCCACAGTACAATATAGTAAGAGGCATTATAACATTAAAGAAAAAACATAGCAAAGAAATAAACAATAAAACATTTGAATGAATTTACATAACACATTGGGTTATCTTCAGATCCAATTTTACCAATGAGGACATTATACTGGGGGAAGGGGGGGTGCAGTGCTCCCTCATGTTTGGGAATACTATGTCAGAGATATTTGAGCCCCTAGTGGAAGAGTAGACCAGCTGCTCAACAGAATTTGCATTGTCAAAGTCCAGGAATCTCTGAGCCTGCATGTTAGTGGTCATGTATGTTTCCTAGTTTATGGAGGGGTAGTTAAATCACCCATTAGTAGTGTGTTGGGCTGAATGGTAAATGATTCTAGTAACTTCAGGTATGCAAAGTGGTTTTCATGGATCATGGTTGGGGACATGTAGCTAGCAATTATAAGTTGAGAGATTTTCCCTTCCCAGCTGGACATGGAGTAGCTCCCGTGAGTCATCCTGCTTGACCAATCTTGTAGTATGATTGTTTTTATGTAAACAGAAACGCCTCCTCCACTGATTTTTTTCCTTTTTAGAGGGTGGTGTGAATATGTGATAGGCATAGTAGTCTTGCACTGACAGGGTGCTTTTCACAGCCTTGTACAATGTCTGTGTAACTGCACAGACATCACCATTCTCCACGTTGAGGAGAGTTTCCAGAGAGTGCAGTTTCTTGTTAAGACTCCTAGCATGAGCAGTAGTACCTTCAGCTTGGCATTAGAAGAATTTGTTACATTAGTAGGTCTGTTGGTTTGACACTGCCTAAAAAAGGCACTATGGTGATAGCTAATGCCTATGACAGTATTCAAAATCCTAGTGGCAATAAATGCAGACCATCTCTGGCAAAGCAGCATGGTCTGTTTATCATGTCATCCCAGGCTGACAAATTGGAATGACACCAGTAGCTAAGCCAATTATTGAAGTCAATCATTTACTGTTTGTATTGTGATATTATTCTTGGCGAGGGTAAAATGCTGCTCAGTTTGAGACTCATATCTGCCTGTGACATGTATTTGGAGAGGTCCATAATGTCTCTCTTTTCATATAGTCCAGGGAGGTATGCCTCAGGTCATTCACACCCTCATAGACTATGACTGAATCATACTGGTACTTGTGGTTGAGTGACCTGAGTGCCTGCACAATCTGGCAAATCCCAGCCCCTGACAAGCAAATGACTGCAACCCTCTCTTTATCCAACCCAATGAGGGGAGAATCCGTGCATCTCACGATGGAGTCTCCTATGACCATGATGCTTGAATGTGTGGTGTTTTGCCTTAGGATCTTCCTTGTTAAGACATTGTGATGTGTACTTTTATGTGTAGTGGGTGGTGTTGACTTGGTTTTGTTTGCAAGTGGTTTCAGACTGTAGTGTATGGAAGGCCTCTAAGGTTTTAGTAAATTATTTGTGAGTACCTCCACATATGTGGGTTTATGTGCAAGACCTTATTTAGTGAGAGAAATTATGTGCGTCTGCTGACAACCTGTTTGTCACTTAATTTGTCTTTATGTTAGAGTTGTGTCTTAATTTATTTTCATAGTGTATTATGATTGTTTGTTTCAGGATTAAGTGTTTGTCAGGATACATGAGACAACTGCTTCATTACCTCAGGATGTCCATGTCCACCAGGCTGGCCACAGAGATAGCAGGAAAGTGCCTATCCATGGTTTCAGGTTTTTTACTATGGTTTTAACCAGGGAGAAGAGTGGGTAGATTTGACTGGACTGGGATGTTAGTACACAGACAAGAATGAGTGCTATACTCAGTGAGAACTACAGCTATACAATACAGTGATGCTGCTCTGTGTGCAACTCATATGCTCCTAGAGCAGCAGGAGGACTGGGGAAGTTTGCAGAAATATTTTAAAGGATGTTTTAACTTGAAAGCATTTGTGTCTGTACAAGGCATTGCTAACCACAACTGCACAGAGAGCAGCTTAATGCAAACACTGGGTTTATATAGACTCAGAAAAAAAACATGTTTTACAAGAGCAAGGCCTACAGACCATTCAGGAAAACATAATAAGCTTTCAGCCAGCAGCCCAAACTCAGCTAGGTTTGCTACAGTACACCTCTGCCACAAGAGTGCAGTCAAAAAACCCTCCTAATGTAAAAATGCTGGTCTTAGAGCACAAGTGCAGAGAAACCACACAAACTAGATACTACAGTCCTGTAAAACTAGCATATACAATTTAATTAAATACTGCAGTAGCAGCAGTGGAAACAGTTCAGCTGTGAAACTCTACTAAAGTGATAGAAATGCAACAAATAATACAGGATTTTACATTACTATAGGATGAAGTGACTCTTGCTGAAAATGTGGGACCTCTGCTATATGCTGAAAAATGCAGACCTTTGTGTAGTGACAGTGTACTAGGAAAATTACGCTGGACTTATTTGCTGTGCGCTGCAGGATTTAAGACTAATTGTATTGTGCACTGAAGAATGTGGAACTGTGTGTGCTCACTGTGTGCTGAAGAATGTGGAACTGTGTGTGCTGACTGTATTAGTGGAATATAGGGCTGGATGTACTGACTGCTTACAAAGGAATATAGGACTGGATGTACCAACTGCTTACAAAGGAATATAGATCTGTCTGCACTGACTGCATGCTGCTGAATATAGTGCTAGGCACATAAGATTGACGTACTTACTGAGTGTGTATTTTTTGGACATGCAGCATGATAATGTATTAGGGAATGCAAGATTGTGTGTACTGAATGTATGCTGAGGATGTTGCAGTCAGTATTACATGTACAGGAGATTGTGCATGTTGAATCTAATATACTAACAGTACAAAATTAAGCATGAAGTGACCCTCTACAATGGATTCTAGGACTGGCTGTATTGACTCTACTGAGAACCATGGGGTATGATTTGGAGGCTTTATGCTGGGAAATGTTAAATTGAATGTACTAACAGTATTTATTTTTTATTTGTTAATTTTAATCATATTTACTGAATGAGCCTAGAAATCTGTCTCTCCAAGATGGTTCCACACTGATCAACAGCTTAATTTCAACTCTCCCAGTTTGAAAAAATAAATTGATAGATAAGGGCCAGTATTTCTGCAAGTTTTAGTAAAATCCATTCACTGGGTAGTAAGTAAACTGCCTGGATGGCAGCAAAGAAGAAACCTAGAGAATATGAAAGAAAATCAACTAGAAAAGGTAAAGAGAAAACACTAACTGAGAAGAATCCTTCAGCTGTTCAGCAAAAAGAAGTTCAAGCTTCAGCTTTGGTACAAGAGATGGCCTCAAGTAATAACAGAGGAAAAATAAGTTATATGTGCTCAGAGCTGATTAAAATAAATGAAACATTGAAGGAATATAGCAACTCAAATAACAAAAGGCTGGGAAAATGGAAAATAAGCCTTAAACAGTTATTTGGATAAACTAATAAAACTGCAAAAAAAACAGAGTTCAAAGTGAAGAAAAGGCTGCTCAAGAAGAGCTATTTCAAAAAGTGGCAGAGTTAGAGAACAGAATATGCAGAGAAAACCTGAGATTTTCTGCTGTACCACAGAGACTGTGAAGGACAGGTTGCATTCATTTATGAAAGCACAAATAAGTAACTGGACTGGTATTCAACAGCAGGATTTTTTTAATTGAAGGGGCACATTGTGTATATGCTCTAAACCTCCCCATGAGAAAGTAGCCAAGACCTGTATTAGTAAAGATGCAAACATACCAGCAGAAAGAGCTGACCCTGACAAAACTGTGGCAGAAGGGCAAAATAGTTAGCAAATTAAAGACAGTAGAGTGTTGTGGAAAATTACTATTCATTGTGCACCAGGCAGAAGAGAAGCAAATTTATTCCATCAATCGGGGAATGTTGAGAGGCTGCTGTATCCAGCTCTTTTCAGAATATTTTTTCCTGAAGGATCAAAGTCATTTTGTGATGCAGAGCAGTCTAAGGGGGAAATACAAAAGTTTATCCAACGAGGGGTGAGCCATCAAGCAGAAGGGGACTCCACTTCTCATTATTCTGACGGTAAGGCTTATAGAGAGACTTTGTCAGTGAAACCTTTCCCAGTGTTTCAAAGGAAAATGTTTAAGAGATGGAAAAAGCTCAGGAGTTGGCTAGAAGAATTGGGAGTACCTTGAGCTTGAACTGGAGTCTGGGGTTGGGAGATGAAAATGAACAGGAAGGAATCCAGCAACACTAAAAGTAGTGGACAAATGTGAGACTATTAAGCATCTATCACATTTGTGATATATGGCTTTACAAGAAAGTGTGGCTGAGAAAAATTGGATTTTTGTTGACTTTGTTAAATTTGCCGGGGAACTGATAGGCATATGCCCCACTTCATGTCATTAATGTTTGGAAGGACACTAAAAGGGAAAAAAAGAGAAAAAGGAAAAAAGTAACTGTATGTAAAACAATTTTTGTTCTTAACAGTATTTGTATAAAACATTTTGTTACACAAATTAGATGTCATATAATAAAGCATTTTCAGTGACTGCTTTATGTGATAAAAATATGAGGAACATAGAGTATGATGTGGAGGCTTTAAAGTAAATGGGTACTATATTTCTTTTTTAGTTTTAAGAAATGTGGGCATTACAAATGAGAGATAGCTTTTCTGGTAACTTGATATGTTAATGCATTTACTAGAACAGTGCATAATTTAGGTTTATTTAAAGATGGCCAATGCACTTTTTTCTTAAGGCTAAAATTTAATATTTTCTGAAATATTGTGCACAGCATAGTACATTGTTGATATACACAGGCCTGCATTTTCACATCTGGTGAGGAATAAAGATAAGATAAGATAAGAATGAACAGCAATTAGTGTGAGTAGGAGCACAGGCTGTAACATGCATCTTAGCATGGATAACTTCAATTTTAGGTTAATTAATGTTTGTGGGTGCAGCTGTTGATTTGGGACAATTGTTCCTACCTGGAGGGTTAAAATTCATTATTTGAAGATGTACACAGATTTGTGGGTTAGTTTTAAGTTAATAGGTTATGGGAGAGTTCTGGGTATGTTTGGATTTTTGTTTGAGGGCTTTCATTAAAACAAGAAGTCTTGTAAAATGTGACTTAGGTGCAAATGGAGCTGACAAAAAACACCTGTATAAAGAATCAACCTGCCAAATATCAGAGGGTTCATGTAACACAAAAGCTGGAAATTGTCATTTAAAAAGTTGCCACATATAATAAGTGGGAATAATAACTTCTCATCATAATAGTTGCTTTAAACATATTGTGCAGCTAAATTAATAACTGATAAAGTTCTACCACAAGAACACAGGGTAGTGAGAGAAAAGAAAGGGAGAATGGAATACCATCATGAAGTATCGAATAGGGAAAACTATAAAGCAATTAAGACAAGAAGTGTCACTGTTACAAGAGTATAGAAGAGAGAACAGATCAACAAAAATATTTAGAAAGATAGCCGTGATAAAAGAAATGCCCAGTATTACAACAGATCAAGATCTATCATGTACTATAATAAATAACAAACTAAAAATCTCAACACAGGTGGAAAAACTTAGAAGATACATAGATCAATATAACAGAAAGGTACAAAATAAGCAATTTATTGATGACCCAAATAAGTTTTATAGAGAATTGGGAAACAAGGTAAAAGGAATAGAAAGACCACCCAAAAAAGAAGAAATTGATACATTTTGGAGAAGTATTTATGAAGGTCCTGTGGAACATAAAAAAAGATGCTACATTAATAGAAGAAGTAAAAGAAAGAATAAGAAGTTTAAAGGTACAGGATTTGAAATGAGATGAAGTAACAGCCAAAGAGATTGAAACAAAGTTAAGAAAAGCCTCTAACTGGAAAATCACAGGCCCGGATGGAGTACCTAACTTCTGGTTAAAAGTATTGACATCTTTGCATTAAGATTTAGCCATGAGTAAGAACTATTTATATGCGCACCTCAAACAGACACCAACCTGGCTAACAACAGAAAAAAACAATGTTCCTACTTAAGAGTGAACCTGCAAGGTACCCTAAAAATTGTAGACCAATAACCTGCCTTCCAATGACACATAAACTATACACTGGAACTGATGCTGACAGAGTTTACAGTTATTTAGGAGAAAACTCAATTATGGTAATAGAACAAAAGGGCAATAAAAGAAAATCATATGGAACAAAGGATCATTTGTTGTTAAATAAAGGCACAGTGGAGAACTGTAAAAAGGGGAAGAATTTAATTATTGCATGGCTTGACTACAAAAAAGCATTTGATAGTATCCCACATTCATGGATAAAAGAGTGCTTAAAATGTATAAGGTACACCCTACACTGATCTTCTAGATGACAGTGACCATGAAACAGTGGCAGACCACTTTGCAATTAAGTCATGACAAAGGACAAATTATTATTCCAGGGATAAAAATTGAAAGGGGGACATTTCAGGGTGACTCTCTGTCACCACTGCTATTCTGTCTTACCCTTAACCCATTACGCTATCTACTTAACAGCTTAGGCCATGGCTATAATTTGGCTCCTAGAAAACAGCAAAGTGTAAAGACTTCTCATTTTCTCTTTGTTGATGATTTAAGACTGTATAGCTCATCAGATGAAGAACTGAAAGCACAACTGCAAGTTGTGAAAACTTTTACAGATGATATAAGAATGTCATTTGGTCTTGATAAATGTGCAAAACCTACCTTTAAAGCAGGAAAACTGCAGCACCAAGAAAACATCAGTTTGGGACAAGAATGTGATATAAAAGAACTTGAGCAAGAGTGAGCGCATAAATATTTGGGAATTTGATGAAGAATCAGCAATAAAATATGAACAGATGTGAATAAAATTTAGTAAGGAGTACTTTAGAAGACTTAAATTAATCCTGAAAACAGTGTTGACATCTAGGAACAAAATTCAAGTTATAAACCAATTTGCTCTTCCTGTCCTAACTTACAATTTTAGAGTGATTGACTGGCCCCAAAATGTGTTGGATAGATTACACAGGAAAACAAGAAGGATGCTTCATGCTCACCAAATGATTTATAAAAATCAGTGTATACCAAGATTATATATTCCCAGTTCCGAAAGAAGTATGTGTCTCCTTGAAATTGATTACATGAATAGATCTGCAATCGTGGGACTGCACACATGTCAGCTGACCTCATAAGACCCAAATGTAGTGAAAGTTTTGAAACATGAGGAATCGAAGATGACTTCTCTGCTTATTCTAGCAGAAGCATATCAGTGTCAAGCAGGAATGGAAATCAAACCAGAAGTAGATAAAAATCAAGCAGCAACTGAATGTGCCAAAAAAAACAAAAGAAAGAATATAAGGTGAAGGACCAGATGAGAAGGCAAAAAATGTGGAAAATGCATAAATATAATTGCAAGTATAGAAAACTTCTGGAAGAACTTCATGTTGATCAGGATCAAATGCACAAATGATTAAGGAGAGATGAAAGGTTAATATTGGTGGCCCAAGATAGTGGGCTACATACACATTGGTTTACAAAGTCCATTGAACATGTGGGAGAAACAGGCAAATGTAGGTTTTGTAAAACAGAATTGGAAACAGTTGCACACCTCATTGCTGGTTGTGACATACTAATGGCAGAAGGACTGTATACTGAAAGGCATAATAATGTGGCAAGACTGTTGCACTGGGGATTGTGCAAACATTATGGTACTGAAGTGGCTGAAAAACACTAGAAACATGATCCACAAAATCATAGAAAATGATGAAGTCTACATCACATGGGATCACCTATTACCGACAGTACAAAACATAGATGCTAGAAAACCAGATATAGTGGTCCATGAAAAGAAAGGAAAAGTAGCATTGATCATTGAAATCACCACACCCAGAGACTACAGTGTCTTGCATACAGAGAGACACAAAGTCATAAAATATCAGGATTTGCAGGGAGAAACAAGAGCAATGTGGAAGAAAGATACCCAGACCATTCCAATAATAGTAGGAGCAACAGGTCTTATAAAAAAGAATCTACAATCGTATTTGGATATGTTACTAATACATGTAACCCTGTATGAATTGCAGAAGAAGTTATTACTGGGCACACTGCGGGTGCTGTGAAGAGCACTTCTGGCTGACATCAAAGACTGAAACAATACTAATTTCATGAACTTTAATTGTACCCTGACTTAGGAAAGAGGTCCATTCCCATCAAGGTATTAGAAACTCAAAAGATTTGGAGAAATCAAAAAAGGGAAAAAGCATGTTATTTTGGAACATGAATGGTGTCACAGGTATGAGCATCTGAATTTGATAAAGAAATAATTTCAGGATGGATATTCAGCAGAATAACAGGGACAAAGGAAAGGGGGGACTACTTATACTAAATGCTTGAGGAGCTCTAATAGTGATAGAAAAAGGCAAAAAGACAGTAATGGCAGATTTCTAGTAGTAAGGGGCAACTGGCAAGGGAGGAGCATTATGCTGGCATGTATTTATATTCCACCTAAAACTTCTATCATAGAGCTTAAGAACATTTTGGGAGAAATAATCAGCTTTCAGCAAGGAAATTTATGAAAATATTTGATATGGTGATTCAGAGAAACATGTCACACAAGACTAGTATAGCATTAGCAATGCAATATGTAGTGCATGCAGATGAATGTATAAATATATGCTAATAAGACCATGCAGACAAATGACCTCATAATGGTATGCAAATGTATACAGGTAGTATGGCATCACAATTTGTTGATGTATATAAGGAGTCTACTGTGTGACAGAACAGGACTTAATGAAAAATATCAGACTTACGGAACATCACAGTGATTGGTAACAAAGTAGCAGTTGCTCAACACCATTTCTTGGTTGGTGTCACCACCTCCAGTTCTAACCCTGTAGTGCATGCAATCCACCAATGTGAACTGAGAATATACAGGAAATGCTTTACTTTTTGTAACCTCACAAAGCAGCAAGTAGTTTACCATTTCAGACTGGACTGTGACATTCTGAGGACCCCAGTTAACATGTATCACCTCAATGCTGAGTGCAATGTGTGGGATGCCTGTCCCTGTGGATACTATATATGCAGTCATTACCATCTTAAGTATTAGGATCTTTCAGTGACCCAGTGAGGACATATTAAGTGCACTGCGGGCACCTGCCTCCTGTATCCTTAATTCCTCAGTGTTATGATTCTCCATGTGGATGAGCATATATTGTATCCCAGGACTGCAGAAAAGAAACACAGGATTCACTGTCCATGATTTCTATGACATTGCACATTTCCTTCAGGTATTGGGTGCCATAGATTGCACTCATGTGGTAGTAAAGGCTCCATCTAGCCTATATTCGCTTAGTTACATGAAATGCAAGGGCTATCATTTCCTAAACTGTTAGGTTCAATGCAATGCACATTACATTACTATGAATGTGTCTGGGTGGCACCCTGACAGCTCACATAATTCCCTTTCCCATATTTGGCATATGTCTGACTTGTATGAATAATTTCATAAAGCTGATTCTCCCCAGGGGCATTTTGTTGCTAAGTGCATGCCCTTGAGTCCAGACTCATGAACTCTGTCCACTATCCTTGCTCACCATCCTAATACCACTGCAGAAATGGTATATGACGCCACCCATATCGAGGCATATATCATCAAGCATGTGCTTGCTTTCCAGATTGGTTATTTTCACTGTTTCAGTACAAATAGTGAGGTATTGCAGCACACCTATGAGACAGCTAGCGAGCCTACTGTGGTGTTTGCCATGCTGCACAACATGATAATGTGGAAGCAATAGAAGCAGTCACAAAATATAAATGAAGTTCTACTCGTACAAGAAAGAGCAGCAGATGTGGGACAAGAGATGTGCAATGAAGAGGAGGCCAGAAATACAGTAGAACTCTCAGCTAGGTGGCAACAGTCACAACATATGGCAGTACTGGCAAAGGGGCAACATCTGGTTGACAACTATAGGTCATGACGCTCATAAAGTAACAACATAGAATAATCATGATGAAAGCAATACTAGTATCAGGCTGTGCTTAGTGTATGGTCTGACCAGACTATGCATAATACAACACATAATTACAACATATGCTGGAGGGCTGGAGAATGCCCTAGTAGTCATCATTTGCACAAGTGACACATTTGGATACAGTAACACTATTATGTAACACTAACTGAGTGGAGGAAGCAATTTTCTGGAAGTGAGAGAGGTAACCTCATACCCCCAGTGATGAGTGGACACCATGAACCATTCCCTCCTGTGACATAGTTGGCGTACTGCTATGTGATATTGCCAATGGTCACTATTCTGTCTAGGGGTGACAGAGCTTAAGACTTTCTATGGCAGAGATGGTGTGCTACTATGGGTCTATACTGGACATTGATGGTTATGTGTCCCTAGGCTAAAGTCTTGATAGTTGCCACCACCCATAATGAGGGAGGGTAAATCTATGACATCCCATAACACTGCTGGTGTGCCTGCACTATGCAAAGTCCTTCAAGCATGTACACCCCACTCATGCCCATCACATCAATAGACCCTCCCCATCTATAGACCACAGTGCTATTGCTAGTGAAGCAGCTGCAATGGTACTCACAATCCTCTTACCGATGCTGATGAAAGCAGTCAGTGCCACCATATCCCTATCTATGCCAAAAAATTGTCATCTATGCAGAGCTGATAGAACTTATGATAATATTGAATGATATCTTCTTGAATGCCACACAACACCCCTATCAGTCCCCTAATGGAATGTTTACCTGCAGACTGTGCATGAATAACAGAACTGCACATATGCTTATTGATTTTGAGGCCCACCCACATGTGAGGGACACTATGGTAGGTAAGACAGTATCAGGATCCTTTTGTTGCTGACCAGTTGTGGGTATGTCCACATCTGAGGTACTGCACATGTCCAAGGCTGGTATTGAGGCAGCCAGTAAGAAAGCTCATTGGGTTCTGTCATCTATGGGAGGTCCATCACCCTTTGTGGATGCTGATTAGTCATCTTAGACAGCTGCAGAGGCCTCTGTACTTATGGTTGTCAGTATACCTTGTGGCTTTGTGCACCTGTACCAAGGAGTGACACAGACAGTGCCACAGTGCCCTCTAACTGTAACCCATCTATGTTGGTATCATTGTCAGATGCAGTGAATGTACTAATATCTGCTCTATGTATTTCGCCCACTTATTGCCTGTACTATTATCTGCTCTATGTATTTCACCTACTTATTGCCATTCACCACTGGAACCTATGAGTGCATATCAGATACAATACCACAGTGAACCAAATGGAATATGCCAGCATTGTACACCTGTGGCATGCACACAAACCATAGACATGCACCCCCCCCCCCCGATGAACCATATTCAGTTATCAGCACTGGTGCTGGAGATGCCACAGGAGGAGGAGGATGGGAGTAAATTGCCAGTTTTGGCTCACCCATCCTGGTAGGAGGGAGGCAAGCTAATCTCACTGCAATAAAAAAGCACTACAAGCCTGGTGAGTCCTGTGCTACATTGACAAATGGCCAATTAGTTAAAAGGTTGCACAAGCATGGACTCATACATGCACCTTCTGAGTAAGGTCGATGCTGGAAGGCAGAAAAAATCCTATGTGGAAAAAATATGGCACAACAGGTTATCTTTGTAAGCTCCTTAGCTTAAGAACACAAGACAAGGAGCACAAATCATTCAATCCTGGGACATTATAGGCATTCAATTGGGAACTGTGCGAGTTATTATGGCAAATAAAATTAGGATTTTTTCTGCATAATTCTTTGTGTTGTTAATATTATTAACACTTCCCTGGTTCTTATACCATCCAACATTTAATTATGATTATTTTTTGCACTGATTTTATTATAGCCTTTTTGGAAAATATAATGTATATATTCCCTTGAGAAAATAAGTTTTTAAAAGTTTTTTTGCAAGGTTATTCATGATAATATGATTCAGTATTTTGGTTTAATGATTTTTAATGTAAAACGTCTACAATTGGTTAGTCTAGTTTATTATTAGTTTAACATAGTGCATATTTCTATTTGTGGTGAGCTATACCTTTTAGATTTTTAATCTATGAAGTCATGTGACAAACCTAAATGTATTTTAAAATGGTTGTAGTTTGATTTTTGTTTGTCTGAAGAAGTCTTGCTCATTGAAGTAAGATGAAAGTGCGTACATTTATAGTCCTTTCGAATAAATCCTTTTTTAGAACTTGTGGATGCAGAGTCCTCTCCAGGCACAAAACTGTCAGTGGAAAATAAGGAACTACAAACGTAAAGAAACACCGACAATACCACAGCTAGGAGATTTATTTAAGTTAAACAGTACAAACAGTACACAGGTTAGCGCTTTCAGGGATCGACCCCTTCATTAGACAACTGTTGAAATTCCACACTTCCTTAAATACTTGAAACAGTCACATGATGATGCAGGCAATTACCCTAATCACTGTTAATTAAAGAGAAACACAGTTGCCAATGCAGAATAAAAACTATAAAACTAAATAATGCAATAAGAATATCATATATCACACATTCCTTATCCATGCTAATAATTCTGTTAAAACATGCATAGAAAAATATATAAAATATATCTATAAAAAAATATATATATAAAAAATACATCTGACTTGATAACAATGAGTACATGTGCTAATGCATGCGCCTTGCTAAGAGTATATAGGCATAATAGTGAAAAATATATAAATGAGTGCTAAAATATACTTAAGTGTCGACATACACATAAAACCAGCATATAGACATGCATAAGTATAAAATTATGAAATTGTAGAAAAAAAATATATATATATATATATATATATATATATATATATATATATATATATATATATATATATACCGGACGTGCCATACAAAAAACTCACTGACTCAATGGTCGAGCTTTTAAAAACGGTTTAAGCAACACCATTTGATTCAAACCAGGGTGTTTATCTGCATTAAATCATATGATCCATCTCTGTTCGGCAGCTTCTGTATCATTAGATAAATTACCCCATCTCTGTTTCTCAGACAATATCTGTAAAACTAAAAATTTGTAGATATGTTCTGGTCCTGTATTCTTAGTATGCATGGCAATAGCACTACTTTCTTTAACGTTTCTGATGTCTCTATAGTTTTCAAGGATCCTAGCCTTTAGGCGTCTATTAGTCTTGCCTGTGTAGAAATTGTAGCATGCCATACAATATGCAAAATAAACCATGTTTGATGTAGTGCAGTCAGCATAAAAATTACTACTGTAACTAAAATTCCTAAAGGGATGTGTAAATGTGCTGCCATTATGTATGTGCTTATAGGCTGTACAGTCTCTGCACATATATGTACCCAATCTGTCAGGCTTATTAGTGGTATTGATTGTGGCACTTCTGTAGCATAATTCATTTCTCAGGGTTCTATTATTCTTAAACATGAAGCTCAGCTTAGGCCCAATTATGCCTTGTAGGCTGTCGTGGAAAGAATACCCCAATTCACATACTCCATTTATGTTGCTTGCAAATGTTAGTGGCATCCTAAGTGTATTGTCTGTGCCTCTGTATTTATGTATGACCACCTCTCGGTCGATAACTTGTCCATCCACCTCACCTGTAGTACATGTGTCAAAGTAGGGTCTACATCTACCCGCCCTATTACTCCAACCATCTGTGATACACCTATCAATAGTTTTTGCATCATAACCCCTATCTAGAAACTCTAGTTTAAGCTGATGTAGTGCTGTCTGTAATTCATCATCATCATTATACAGTCGCATGATCCTATATACTTGGCCTTTAATAATGTTTACCTTCGTGTGGTTAGGATGCATACTAGTGTTGTGTAGGAACATATTCTTCCTGACCTGCTTCCTAAATAGACTAGTTCTAATGTGGTTCAGGTCATCTTTCCTCACTTTGACATCCAAGAAGTCAATTTCAGTACTAGAGTACTTAAAAGTAAATCTAAGAAATCCAGTGGTGTTATTGAGGTAGGTAAAAAATGCATTCAGTTCTGCCTATGGACCATTCCACAACAAAAAAACATTGTCCACAAATCTGACATACCAATCAATATATCTACCATATATGCTATTAGTTAATACCTAAGTATGTTCCCATTGGACCAAAGAAAGGTTGGCATATCTACTGGCACAGGCTGTGCCCATTGCCACACCAACCCTCTGTAAGTACTTTTGTTGTTGAAACAAAAACATTGTTATTCCACACTATGTCTAGCAGGCTACAAATAAGATCACTTTCGTTCTTGTTAAAATCAACACTATGTAGTAGTTCCCTTATACTCTCAATCCCCCATTCATTGGGGATTACAGTAAACAATGATTCTATGTCCATCGTTACTAGAAAACTGCAGCGGTTTGTATTTGTCTCTGTACATTTCAACCTAAGGGTTTCCAAAAAAACATTAGAGTCCCTTAACACACTCTCACAATTAATTAAAAGTGGGTGTAAGCTCTTTTCAATATAGATGGATAACAGTTCAGTAACCCACCCCATGCCTGAGACTATGGGATGCATGGGTGGCACTAAAATATTCTTGTGTACCTTAGGAAGACCATAAATCTCAGGAATGGTAGGATTACAGACTGAAAAGTAGTCAAATAACTCTTCATTGATCATACCCGTGATTAACAAATCATAAATAAGAAAGGAAACCTTGTCAATAACACTTTTTACAACATTGTTAGAAATAGCCTGATAGGTAAAATCATTGTTCAATTGTTCAATAGTCGTAGCATCTGATCTACATACACTTGCTTATCTATCACGACAATGCCCCCTCCCTTGTCAGCAGGTCTTATCTCAATAGAATGCATTTGCTTTAATTCTGACAAAGCATAATATTCCTCTCTGCTTAAATTGTGAAAAGTATTAGGGAAGTCATTTCTAGTATCCAGCATTTCCCTCAGGTCTCTATCACACACATCAATAAAAGTGTCAATAACCACATTGCTCTGTGGAACAAATATGCTAGGTTTTTTTAAAAACATTCATAGTCTTTTGGGAGCTACTGCCAAAAATAGCTTTTAGTGTCAAAGTCCGACCAAAAAGTTTGAGGTATTTAATAACATCAGTTAAATCAGCCTTCCTTGATGGAACAAAGCTTAGCCCTTTATTCAAAAGTCTCACCTGGTTTTCTGTCAATGAGTGAGATGAAATGTTAAAAATTAGACCTTCCTGAATCTTTTCCTGTCCTGGCCCTCTGCACTCAGCGGTCTCCGCTGACTGCAGTTCACGGAACGTCCTCTGATGGGCAGAGATTCCTGCAATAAAACATGATTCACATTATCCACTAGACCATGGCCACTCGGTGAACTATTAAGGGCTGTCTGCGGATTCCTCATGTCCTTCGGTTTCACTGCTGCAATACTACTAACATCTGGTTATATTTTATTTACTATAGAGCCAGCTACTTGCCTTATAGAACTTTTTATAGCACCAGCGTAGCTGTTGGATGCATCGCTACTTTCTGTATGCATAGGATTAGCCAAAGTAGGTGTGTCACCCAAGCCTTCATTCAAAATGATGTCATCATGACGTTTAGCATGGAAAGGTTCTGATTGAACCATTCGAGATGTCTGTCTCATCTGACTCGTGGGGGGATGTTCCCTCGCCCAAGAAAATACGTTCCCACGCTGAAAATCATTAAAATCTCTATTAAGCTTACATGTTTTTACTATTGAGAGCCTTTTCTCATAATTTACTATATTTTCATGCAAAGTCTCAAGTTTGGTACCAACCAGTTGTGTTGGATAGTTATCTACGATGTTGCCATAGATTGTATTGATGTCCTTGGATAATTCTTCTTCTTCCGGATGAAAAAACTCAATTAATAAGTGTAAATACTTAGAGCTACACTCCAAATGAATGACTTGCCGATGCCTGAGAAGTTCAGGATAGGTTTGCCCATAAGTGGGCATAGTTAGCACATGTGGCCCTCTAGGAACAAGATTCTGCTGAAGACAAGCCTCCAGGTGGAAGCATTGCCACTGGAGACATTTAAACTTGTAGAACTTATTCTCCAGATCTCTATAAACTGTGTTGAAGTCATTTAATTGCTCAAAGTTATTATCATAAGTTACATCCAATGTCCTCAACCCTATATTCAATAGGGGGTTCACATTAGTTGATAACAGCCCATTCAGGCGTTCTGTAGATGAAGTCTTGAAGCCATTGTTGAAATTCATCTCATTATTCAGCTCAGTTGCAATAGTAGTAGTGTTTCCTTCTGCCATGTTGCGTTAGAGAGGAAAAGAAATTAGAATAAGTGGATATATTATATCTATATACTCTTAGCAAGGCGCATGCATTAGCACATGTACTTATTGTTATCAAGTCAGATGTATTTTATATATATATTTTTTTTATAGATATATTTTATATATTTTTCTATGCATGTTTTAACAGAATTATTAACTTGGATAAGGAATGTGTGATTTATGATATTCTTATTGCATTATTTAGTTTTATATTTTTTATTCTGCATTGGCAACTGTGTTTCTCTTTAATTAACAGTGATTAGGGTAATTGCCTGCATCATCATGTGACTGTTTCAAGTATTTAAGGAAGTGTGGAATTTCAACAGTTGTCTGATGAAGGGGTTGATCCCTGAAAGTGCTAACCTGTGTACTGTCTGTACTGTTTAACTTAAATAAATCTCCTAGCTGTGGTACTGTCGGTGTTTCTTTACGTTTGTAGTTCCTTTTTTAGAACTTGTTTGCTGCTTGTGGCCTTTTTGCCATAGTACATACTTTATCATGTATCATGACAGGCTGTCAAACATTCGGTGGTGCATTCACTCGTGTGTGTGTGTGTGTGTGTGTGTGTGTGTGTGTGTGTGTGAGATATATATATATATATATATATATATATATATATATATATATATATATATATATATATATATTTGGTTATATTTCAAAACATTACAATACTTACATTACTGAATCCCACTTCATCGAGCCCGACTTCATTGAATCTTCATTATATCGAATTCCCAGAAAGGAACCACCCATCCAAATAGACAAAATAAAAAAACTGTTAACCAAACTTAAATCCACATCACTAGCTGCAAACAAACTACCAAATGAATACCTCAAATTAGTATCAGATGTTATCTCTTACTCTCTGTGTCTATCTTTATCAATAGATCCATCCCTGAGCAGTATATACCTAAGATTTGAAAAATGTCCTGCATAATACATCTCCATAAAGGTAGCTCCTCTCTAGAACTATTAAGTTACAGACTCATATCCATACTATCTCCTCTTTCAAAAATTTTGGAAAAATGCATCCATGCACAATTAATGATCTTTTAACCAGAAATCTACTATCCAACTCACAATATGGATTTTGCCCCAACCACAGCACCACAACAGCCCTAGTAAATTTCACCAATACTATCAATCAATTTAAAAAAATGGTTAACATGTCTCCTCTATTTTTCTAGATATTTCAAAGGAGTTTGATACAGTATCCCACAAAATCCTCCTACTTGAGCTCTCTTCCCTTGAAATATCCAAAGAAATACTCTCCTCATTGTACAAATACTTTTCATATCACCAGCAAGCTGTCAAGTGGCAAAACAATCTTTCCACTCTACTATCTGTAAAAGTAGGATCCCACAAAGATCAATAATAGGCCCACTCTTTTTCAATATCTTCACTAACAAACTTCACACCACAACCAGACAAGCCACTATCTTATAATACGCAGATGACTCCACTGTCATCCGTTCTGCATCCTCAGTGCCACTGTGACACCCCTGCATTAGCCCAGTAATCAAGGAGCCTCAATGCTCACCACTGGCAACAGTGAGGGATGTAGTCAATGGGAGGATGACAAGTACGCACACAGTAAAGTATAATTTCCCTTAAGAGTACACAGAGATCACAGTCAGTCTGGAGCTGGTTTCTCTCTCTTTCTCCAGATCTCCAATAAGACTCCCCACTGGCACAGCTATAGAGCTGAGTCCTTAGCCAGGGTTCCAAGCCAAGTCCTCCCCACATACCTTGATACTCTAACACCATATCAGGGTGTTATAGGTGGGGTCCATACTGCCACATCCACATAAGCTATTTGTAATTTTAATATGGCCTTTAATTGGGGTTCATCAAAAGTGTGTTTTCTTACTACCTTTGCTTATGACTCTAAAAATGTTCTTAACATTTTGACTAAACACTGGGAACTTCTAATGAGTGATAGTGCCATTAGGGGTTCCATTGGTGCTAAACCTATTGGTGTGTATAAGAGGGGTCGAAATCTAAAGAATATATCGGAGTGTAATGTGAATAGTACAGGATTTGATTTCACTCATAAATGTGGGAGATGCAAATTTTGTTCCTTTATTTTTCAGAATAATGAAGTTAAAATCAATAATATTAAACTAAGGTTGCAATTTAAGGACTCATGTGATACTGAGAGGGTTGTGTATGGTGCAATATGCGATACATGCCCTTGTTTCTATATAGGAAAAAACAAACGAAAACTTAAAGTCAGAATAAGTGAGCAAGTAAGGAACATCAGGGACAAGTTTGAATTTAATCCCCTTGCTAGACATACTACACAACACCCAGACAACACATTTAAATTCTTTATTTTGGATATAATACCTTGTTCAGAAAGAGGAGGGGGGTCTTGCAGTACTTATTAGAAAAAGCGGAGATAGTGTGGCAGCTCCATTTGAATGCTACATGCTGGCCGGGTCTCAATGACAGTGTTTCTATTTCTAGTTTACTAAAACTAAAAGCACTGCATAGATGATTAACATAGGTTTCCCCTGTTGGGTTTGCTGGTTGTATTTGAGCAAATGCAAGGCACAGAGCTGTTTAAGCTGTTTTAAATGGTAGTGATATACATGTTGCTTGTAGGATGTATTTTTTATTAACTTTTTATTTTTTATTTTTACTTTATATTATACATTTTTAACATATACTTTTAAAAAATATTGCTTTATAGGATGCATACATATATACATATATATTTTTATGGTCTGATTATTCATAATTGCTGACTTTTAAAATGCATGAGTTGTGGTTAATTTCTTTATCTGTCTTTCTGGGGGAAGTGATGTCACACATCAAATGTATTTAAAGGATATGATGTATTTTTGCTGCCAATTGATGAAGTTCCATGTTAATGTGTACTTTTGGGGATGAAAGCACTTATGGTGGCTTAATCCTCACTTGGTGGAGTTTTTGTTTGCTTTCCGTGTGATTTGGATGATCTGCAATAAATATTTTTGGAGAGGAATCCATTTGCTGAGTATTTTCTTGGATTTTGAAGTCCTCCCAACACTCTCTCTGTCCAACCAGTGCTTCGTGTCCCTGCCCAAGTAGCTCGCACACACACACACACACACACACACACACACACACACACACACACACACACACACACACACACACTTTGAGATTTGATTTTTACACAAACACACGCCTAGGAAAGTCTGGCACAGGTTTGCTAGCTATGCTCCCTTCTGTCCAGACCATAAGGTAGTAATCGCTGCCACCAGAATTCCTTATCAGCTACTTTAAGACCCTTCCCAAAGGGTGACCAATCCTACTGTATAATGTTACTATTATCCAAATGCTAAGTGTGATCAAGATCAGGGCTATTTAGAGGTAGCCTGTACAGTGTCACCAAATACATATGCAAGCACTCTAAGAGCTTAAATATGTCTCACAAATATCAGCCACAAAGATAGGTTTCAATATTTTTAATAATAAATAATAAAAGATCAAGACAATACTCAATCAGCACAGTTACTTCAGAGTTCAGAATTGCAGGAAATATTTTAAAACATTGCAGGACAGTCTCAAATAAATACAGAAAACATCTAAACTAATCCTTACTATATTCCTATATATCTCTAGATACTATGTCTTAAATAACTTACTTACAGCGCAAGGCAAATGCAGATGAGTGGATGTTCTTGCTAGGTCCAAGACAAAATACAAAATACACACAGTCTCTCTCTGAGAAAGTTCTCAAATTAATATCAAACATTACTGCTGGGTCAGTTTGGAAGACATCACTCTTTGTCACCTGCCTTTAGTTCCCAGGATAGCAGATACTAACAGAATTTTAACATATCTGTGTGAGAAGTACTTATCTCTCAGAAGTGCAGCTCCTAGGAAGTCATAGAGCAATGAAACACTTTACATTTTAAACAGTAAATACTTCTCTCCAAGACAATAGAAAAAAATTGTAGCTCTAGACATCCTGCCTTCTTGCTGCAATGAAACTAACTTTTATAGCACATAATAAAGCATTTAATTTCAACTTATTTTCTTGAAGTTTTGTAAGTTAATCTTCTATGTTCCTGCAAGGTATGCTGTGGTTACATTCTTGAAGCTCAGTACATAACATACAGTTCTGTATAAATCATATTAATATTCACAAATGACAAAATTATTTACAAAATTCCAGATAGCTGGGCTGGCAGTGTCATAGCCACAACTTCAGGAAATCACCCAAAAATCCTTTTCTTTCGTTGAAAATTACCTATACAACTATCAACTCATTCTAAACCCTAACAAAACCAAATTAATGTTTTTTCTTAACAATCACCATAAATCCCACAACCTCAGTCAACACTTTAAAATTACCTCATCTAACAACACATTCATAGAACCAATCTCTGAAACCAAGCTCCCAGGTGTTGCCATTGATAACAATCTGAGATTGAACAAACACATATCACTTGCCATAAAAAAAAAGCTCACACAAAACTAGGTTCCCTATACAGAATCAAGAACTATCTTGCCAACACATCTAGACAAGCTATTTCCAGGACCCACTTATTATCCACTCTAATGTATGCCTCTCCAGTATTCACTAACCTCAAAAAAACAGACTTAAACAAACTAGAAACATGCTATCCTAAGACAGCCAGATTTACAGCTAACGTATCTCTAAGAACCCATCACTGCATTCCTCTCTGACAAATGAAATGGCTTGAACTACCCAACCTCTTATCCTTCAACCAACTGACACTAATTCACACTATCATATATAAACTTGACAGCCCTCCAAACCTTATACCAAACCCACACCAATAATAGACCCCTGAGATCCGACAACAAATTACAACTAAAAGTCATAAAACCCAACAACAGCTTCGGAGACTCTGTATTCCACTCACATATCTAAAACTTGGAACTCTATCCCACAGTATACTCAGAACACCAGTAACCCCACCTGTTACCCGTTCATCTCTGTTACAAATATTAAAAAGGCTTGCAGTTTCATTCAGATGATTTAACATATACAAACACATCAGGATGGATAGCAGCATCTTTAAATATGAACAAACTAACAAACAGAGATTACATACATACATACATACATGTTCACATCTCAACAGCTAACTTCAAAATGGCAGTGAGGCTGGCATGCATTCAGTATTTATACTCTGGTGCAAGCCCTTGGATTGCTTTTTAAGGGTATATACATACATACATACTGATCTACATCCTCCATCTTAAAAGATTGACCTTCATGCAAAATAATGTTAGAGCTAGACATACATTACTATATACATCAGAAACAAAATATAATGTTCATGTCCAAGTTGCTTCATATTTGCTAAAGGGTTTAGAGATTCGACCAAGTCTCGTAATATAACAGTTGGGACTAAATTTAGCAACAGGGACAGTCTGCAGTGCACAACTCATATCAGGAACTTCTGGATTCATCACAGGGACAGGAATGTCCTCTGGAACTTCCTCTGGAATTGGAACACCGGACAACTCACTCTGAGATAAAGAGTCTCTCTCACAGGCTATTTGTTGTGGTATAGGCTCAGACACTGGTCTCAGATGTCTCCAATTCTGCCAAAAGTTGCTCCTTCTGATTCTACAATGTACAGTCTTTGTTCTGGACCAATATTCTTCATGACACCAATCCAATCATAACCTTTGGATGTTTGCATCTTTAACACTCCTCCCTCTCGTAATGGATGGAGTGGTTTACCGGTCTTATCATAGTAGGACTTCTGGGATAGGTGCTTCTTCAACAGATTGGCTTTCACTGACCTGTTGTTTCTGACACATGGAACCAACAATTGACTACTGCATGGTAATGTGGTTCTGGTTTGTCTCGACAGAAGTCTCTGAGTAGGTGAACTAAGATGTTTATCACGAGGAACATTTCTGAGATTCAAGAGATTTTAGAAAACATCAGTATTGTCTCCTTTTGATTTCTCAAGTAACTGTTTTGCACTTTGCACGGCGAGTTCTGCCAAACCATTTGACTGGGGATACTCTGGACTACTTATGGCATGAGTAAAGTCCCATTCTTCAGCAAATATTTTGAACTGTTGGCTTGTAAACTGCATGCTATTGTCAGAAATAACTTTGTGTGGACTTCCATGATCAGCAAAATGATGCTTCATCTTAGTAATGACAGTACTAGATGCTAGGTTAGGAAGTAAGTCAATCTTGAACCAATTGGAGTAAGAGTCTACTAACACCAAAAAATGACCATTCCATTTGAAGATATCAGTGGCTACTGTCAACCAAGGTAGTTCTAGAATCTGGTTAAGCTGAAGTGATTCATTCTGTTGCTGAGGCTTTGTACTATCACATACTGAAAAAGAAGAAAGTGCTCTCTCAATGTCTTGTGACATAGAAGGCCAAAATGCTATCTTTCTTGTCCTTTTGGTAGATTCAGTTTCTGGGTGACCACGATGCAAGATAGTAATGTACTCAGGTTCCAAGGACTTTGGAACAATTGCTTTCAGACCTTTCATTGTGATACCTTTGTCAGACAAGATTTCATCTCTGTATATAAAATAAGGTTGCAATTCTTGAGGTAAACTGGATTGCTTTGATGGCCATCCATGTTTGATAAAGTGGTTGAGCCTTTGTAAAACTGGATCTGTGGCTGTGTGTTCCCTTAGCTCATCAAGACGTGTGGAAGAAAAATTTCTCACTTCCATAACTTCAAAATCGTCAAGTAATTGAGAACCTTGTCATGCTGTTAAGTGGTATTTCTGGGTGATCTGGATAATGTATCAGCAAGATAAAGAAGTTTGCCTTTCTTGTAGACAAGATTGAAAATTGTACTTCTGCAATCTCAGCATCATACGTTGCAGTCTCGCTGGACGTGAATGCATTGGCTTTCTCAGGTTTGTGTCTAATGGTTGGCGGTCTCTTTCAATCTGGATAGATCTACCATAAACATAATCATAGAACTTTGAACATGCAAACACAATTGCCAAAAACTCTTTCTCAATCTGGGAGTACTGCTGTTCAGTTTGGGCAAGAGTTCTCGATGAACAGGCAACAGGTTGATCCTCTTATAAAATAACTGTACCAAGGCCAAACTTCAAACCATCACAGAAAAGTGTTACTAGTTTGTGAACATCAAAGTATTTGAGCATCGGTGGATTGGCAATTCTCTGTTTCAGGACATCAAATGCTCTTTGTTGTTGCTCAAATCAAGACCAGGGTATATTTCTATATGTCAACTCTGAGTGGTACTGAAAGTTGGCTCAAGTCTGGAATGAACGTGCCTAGGTAGTTGACCATGTCAAAAAAAATGTTGCAGGGCTTGAACATTGTCTGGAGCTGGCATCTCAAGAATGTCTGATTGCTTTGAAGGGTCTGGTCATAGACCTGTACTGGTAAATAAGTGACCAACCTAAGGAACTTCTTGTAGTCTGAATTTGCATTTCAGTTTAAGATTCACTTGATGTGCCCTTTCTAGAACTTTTCTGAGGTTTCTGTCATGCTCGGCTTCATCACAACCTCCTACTAGTATGTCGTCTATTGTAAAAGCGCAAGGATAACCAGAAAAACATTTGTTCCATTGCACACTGAAAGACTTCACTTGCAAAATTTTATCCCAAATGGCATTCTCAAAAAAAATTGTACCTGCCAAATGGAGTACTAAATAAAGTGAGCAATGAGGATTTTTTGTCAAGCTGAATTTGCCAAAATGAACTCTTTGCATCTAAGACAGAAAAAATAGTGGCATTTGGCATCAAAGTTGTGACTTCTTTGACTATGCATTGGATGATGACGTCTTTTTAGCTCTTTGTTCAAATCTCATGGATCAATACATATTCTGATGTCATCTGAGCTTTTCTTATGAGCTACCACCATGGAAGATACCCATTCAGATGGAGTTTCCACTGGACAAATTACACCTTATCACATCATTTTGTCTAACTCGGCCTTGACTCTGTCCTGCATGGCTATTGAAACTTTACGTGCTGGCCTGATAACTGGGCTGACCTCTGGGTCTAACTTCATGGAGTACACAACTGGAAGTTTCCCTAGTTTGTCTAGGAAAAGATCAGCATAGGTAGAAAAAATGTGCTGGGCAAAATTAGAGTTGTGGTCTTTCAAGCTAACATGATGGACTTCCTTATTAAATTAAATCAGTCCCATTTTCAAAGAGTCTTTGAGCCTTAATAATGACTGAACGTGCCTCTTGACCACATAAAATAACATAAAATAACATGTCATAGCTTCTTCTACCCTCCTGGAAGTAATATGAAAGCACTACTGAGCCTTTGGTTTGAATTTTTTCACCTCCATAAGCAACAAGTTTTGCACATCTTGCCAAATCAAGCCTTTCACCTTTATATACTCTAGCAAATGTTTCTGCAGACATAGCATTGCACTTAGAACCTGTATCAACTTTGAGCTCTGTGGGTCTGCTATTTATCTGAACAGTACAAAATACTTAATTCTTGGCCCTTAGGTCTAGTGCATTGACCATTTCATGAAGCACTGACACACCATCAACATAAAGAGTAGTGTTGCCACAGTCTAACTGATCGGCTCATTTCTTAAAATCTTCCCTTTTAATAAAAAAGTGCCCACAGTCTTTTGACTTTCAAAATCTTTTGAAATGATTCCATTTATTATATTTGTGGCATTGTTGACCAAAAGCTAAAACACTTTTCCCTTTCAGATTCATGACTACTGCCACAATTACGACTGTTGACAATGAGGGTGGGGGCCCACCCTTCGAGTATGCTGACTCACTCTTGTGCTTCACTGAGGCTGTGCAAAGTCTGGAATGTGCTAGAAATTTCTGGGATTTACCAGAAGGTGTGGCAGGGGCTGCCATGTGCTTGGGCCTATTTATTTTAATAACATGCTGCGTACAATCAGTATGAGCTTTATCACTGTGTCTTCTAGAGCTGCTCTCATTTGTAAGCATTAAGTGTGTGCTTTTCTGTAAGCTCGTATATCTGACAAATCTCAATGGCCTTATTCAAAGTTAAATCACTGTCATGAAGCAAAATCTTTCCCACAGCTTCATTTTTTTATACCACACACAAGTCTGTCCTGTATCAACTCATCCCTTAAAGCACCAAATCTGCATGTTTTAGCTTTATTTCTCAGGTCAGTTATATATACTGCAAAAGTTTCACCAGGATTTTGATCCCTTGTGTAAAATAAGTGCCTTTCCATTGTAACATTTGTCTGGGGGTTATGTATTTCTCTAAATTTATGCTTTAAACACTCTGAGTCCTCCCTTGATTGTACAACAATATGATGGTTTCCCCCTCTCCGGCATAAATAGCAGGTGTATACACAAATGAGCATTCCCTTTCTAAAGCTTCTGATCCAGCTAAATTAAGTAGAATAAATGTCTTTATAGAGTTATCTTTATCAGAAAATGCAGCCTGTATGAAAATGTCATAGTCTTGCTCCAACACTCTACAGTTCTCAGTAATATTACTGTCAAACACAAGTGCACTGGGTTTTTGAAATCTGTCTGCCATGCCCTTAAAGTGTACACAAACACACTGAAAATATGGCCCTTTAATTATGTATGAACAAACTGTGCTGTGAGCTTGTAACAAGATTCAAATGCACAACAAACTCTTCAAAATATTTTACTTTGTGAAATATGCCCTGTAATGGCTATACTCTGGGAAATGCCCCTTGTGATGGCTGTACTTTGAAAAATAGCTTTACTGGAACACTGCACAAACATGCGAACACTTCATACACTTCTGTGATGCTGCCTGCCCAGTTATCTGGAATTTTGTAAATAATTCTATGTCATTTGTGAATATTACTATGATTTATACAGAACTGTATGCTATGTACTGAGCTTCAAGAATGTAACCACACTGCACTCTATTGGAAAAGAACAGAAATGTATATAAACTATATACCTGTGCAAATGTATGCTTTAACAGTAGAAGCTGGAAGATACAGAGTTAACTTGCAAAACTTCAAGAAAATAAGCTGGAATCAAAATGTTTTACAATTGTCTTATCTCTCTGTTTCAATGCAGCAAGCAGACACAATGACTAGAGCTAGAAGTTTTTTCTATTGTCTTGAAAGTAATTTTAATTATTAGGTTTAAAATGTAAAGTGTTTAATTCCTTCCTAGCAGCTGCACATTTGAGAGATATGTACTTCTCACATAGGGATAATAAAATTCTGTTGGTATCTGTTAGCCTGGGAACTAAAGGCAGGTGACAAAGAGCGATGTCATCCAAGTTGACCCAGCAGTAATGTTTGATAGTAATTTAAGAACTCTCTCAGAGAAAGACTGTGCATTTTGTATCTTGTCTTGGACCTAGAAACATCCATTCAGCACTTCTTCCTGCATGTTGTCTGTAAGTAAGTCTAGGGCACAGTAATCTCTCTTAGATATAGATAGGAATATAGTAAAGATTACTTTAGATTTTTTGTATTTATTTCAGACTGTCCTGCAATGTTGTTTTAAAATATTTCCTGTGATTCTGAACTCTAAAATAACTGTGTCGATTGACTATTGCTTTGTTCTTTTATTATTTATTATTAAATATATTTTAACCTATCTTTGTGGCTGATATTTGTGAGACATATTTATGCTCCTAGACTACTTGCATATGTATTTGGTGACACTGTACAGGCCACTCCTAAATAGCCTTGGTCATGGTCACACTTACCATTTGGATAATAGTAACAATACACAGTAGGACTGGTCACCCTTTGCAAGGGCCTTTATAGTAGCTGATAAGTAGGGGTCGGTGGCAGTGATAACTACCTTATAATCTGGGTAGAAGGGGGCATAGCTAGTAAACCTGTGCCAGCCTTCCCCAGGTGTGTGTGTGTGTGTGTGTGTGTGTGTGTGTGTGTGTGTGTGTGTGTGTGTGTGTGTGTGTGTGTGTGTGTGTAAAGCAAATCACAAAGTGTGTGTGTGTGTGTCAGCTACTTCGGCAGGGACACGAAGCAGTGGTTGGACAGAGAAGGTAATGGAGGTCCTGGCTTGACCCATCAGCTGAGATCTTAACCCTATAGCTGTGCCAGTGGAGAGTCTTACTGTGGATCTGGAGAGAGAGGGAGAAACCAGCCCCAGACTGACTGTGACCTCTATGTACACTTAAGAGAAATTGCACTTTATTGTGTGTGTTCTTGTCATCCTCCCATTGTGTACGTCCCTCACTTTTGCCAGTGGTGAGGATTCAGATTCCTTGATTACTGGGCCAGTGCAGGGGTGTCACAACTTCTGAAAACTCAGCTATATTTGCTTAATACGAATATGCATATGCTTTGCGAAAAATACAGTCGTTTCCCTTCATTTTATTCATTTTATGTAATTCTGACTTTATTTCAAACATTTTCCATAGTAATTTGAATATTTTTTATCAATATCATACATATTTGTTTATGTGAAAATTATTTAGAACGTTCTTTATGCCACATTTCATATTATGTGAAAAAGAAATAGTGCTGAGCAAGTTTAATACCTGAAATTAGTTTCTGACCTGTTTTATGAAGAATGCACAGTTTTGGCATGGTCTACTGCGTATATTCCACCAGCATCTGTATAAGTGCCTTAAATCATTTTTGCCAAGCTGTTTTAAGTTTCATGCCCCTTTGGTAAGCCGGTTCTGACTTCAGGCTGTTTGGATATGTCATTTCTGTCACCATGTCCTTTTAGACATGTCGCTTCTGACACCATGTCCTTTAGACATGCCACTTCTGACACTATGTTACTTGTTCATCTCTGTTACAAATAGTAAGAAGGCTTGGGGTTTCATTCAGATGTTTTAATATATACAATCACCTCAGGATGGATAGCAGCATATGAACGAACAAACAAACTGAGCTTACATAAATACATGTTCATATCTCAACAGCTAACTACAAAATGGGAGTCAGGATCTCATATGCTCAGTAATTATACTCTACTGCAAACCCTTGGATAGCGTCCTAAGGGTATATACACACATATTGATCTACACCACCCAGTTTAAAAACCTGCTTAAGACCCTTCTAAATCAAAGCTGGTCATACTCCTGCTCAACCCCAGGATGAACAATAATTCTTTGTCTGTTCCTTTCCCCATATAATCTATTCACAACCTTTGAATATTGTGGTTACTTTTTCTCATGAACACATTTTTTTCTCAGAAACCTGTACCTTAACTCCTTCCATGATTCATCTGTTAAAAAATGGATATGCTAATTAAAATGCCAAGGCAATTCATATTTTAACAAATACATCACCATGTACTGCTATAAACAACTTGTGTACCATAGTACATGTAACACATGTATATATCTAAAATGTATTTTTGGTTTGTTTTTACTCTTTTCTTTTTAACATGTAATGTCATATTTCATAATTTGTACAAATGTGTGAATTGTAAGTTGTAAAGTTTGAGATAATTCATATGTCAAAACTGTACTTTTTGTGCTGATTGTTACTGTAATTGTAAAGTTTTTTACATTTGGAGCTTTTCTCCTCAGACCTCCACTGAAAATGGGCTACCTAGTCTAGTCGGACCCCCCACCGGGTAAACAAATTTCAAATTAATAAATATATACACACACACACACACACATATATATGTATATATATATATATATATATATATATATATATATATATATATATATATATATATATATTTCTCTTGGCTTTTGTTTCTGTTTTGTATATATTTGTTACTCTTGGAGCTTTTCTTTCCAGGCCTCCACTGAAAAAGGACTTGTGTCTAGTTGGACTTTCCTGGTAAACAAATGTAAAAAAAAAAAAATATATATATATATATATATATATACACACACACACACACACACACACACACACACACACACACACACACACACACACACACACACACACACACACATACAAACCATTCAATAAAAACTGCAAGAAAAAGCCAGCCAAGCTGGAATTTTCACTGTGTGATACCTTAAACCTCCTGAAATAGAGACTCCATGGGCTATATTGATCCCTTAAGGAGATTAGTGCTGATGAGGTTAATAAAAAGGCCAAAACATGCATGTCCACTTAGCACTTTAGCATGACCTCACTAGTTCATTTAAGTTTTGGCAAAAGTCGTAGAGATCTGCTAGGTAGTCAGACTCAACAATCCTACATCTCCAGTAGTCTGGAGTACAGGATGAAGACAAAAATCCAGATTAGGATATGTAACCAAATGGATTTCAAGCAGAGGTGTCTATCTAGGTAGGCAAAATCCTCTTTCCAGAGGAATATGGCAACCAAAAGTAGATTTCAGAACTGTTTATCCTTGGATGGATTAGTGTCCCCCTTTCCTCCAGAAGGGGATCTTGTCTACATAGACACCTCTACTTGAAATCAGTTTGGTTGCTTATCCTGATCCTGATTATCACTTAACTATTGGGAGATTCCTCAAGATTGCAGTCATGCACTTGTTAAACCCACCTTTAAGGGAAAGAAGAATAGAGCAAACCCAGAGGCATATAGCAGTCTCAGTGGTACAACAGGTAGCACACTCACCTTTGGTGCAAAAGGCTGTGGGTTCTATTCCTACACCAGGTTGATGGACTGCTGACATTGTACAAGAAGGGTGTTGCTCTCCTGTATCATCCATCAGATGAGACATTAAACCAAGCTCCCACTTGTTTGAGTTGTTTGTAGCTCAGGTGGCTATAAAAGATCCCACAGCATTTATCAAGAAGTGTAGGGGAGGTTCCAAAATGCCCTTGCCAAATTTCCATGGGTGTCTCCTGAAAAGAGGCTATGAGTATAATGGGATTAACCTGGTCAACAAAGGCTAAATAAGTAAATATAGACCCATATGTTTACTTTCTTGTTGTGGAAAAATAAAGCAAAAAGGTATTTTGGACAAATTATTCTCAGAAATGGAAATGTTCGGACTTGAAATCATACATTACTATACATATGTTGAAAATAGATCTATGACAGTAACATAATGTTCTATAATAATATTATAGCAGCTATAAATGAAAAATTGTGTTGTGATGTAATTTATATAGACTTAACTTCAGACTTTGATAGGGACATGCACAAAAAGTGATCAGTAAATTAAAACAACTAGGTACTGATGCAATTTTAAGATGGATAGCTGCATGGCTTACAAACAGGAATCAAACATATCATACAGCAGTTTGGCAGGTGAAATTGTACATTACAGTCAGGATGTCCCACAGGCCTCCGTCCTAGGCCCACACTTGATTAGACAGTATCCTTCAAATCTATTTTTTTCAACTCAGGTGCTCTACAGTCTGCATGCAGATGACTTGAAAATGGGTAAACTGATTATATCTGTTACAGATAGAACATGTCTGCCAAAAAAAAAAAAGACTAGATTTACCATTTGGGCACAGGAGAATAATACACTGATAAGTACATCAAAAACTAAGGATATGAAATTTGGAAAACAGATTTAACAGAGAATATTTTATATTTGTTCAATTATGGCAGGAACATACTAATATGAAAGTATTTTACAATGGTTGATCTGACTGGTGGATCACCTTTAAAAGAAAATACTAGAAAGGCTCACACAGACTCTGCTACACTTTGTTGTGAAGGAAAGGTTAGTTTGCTTTTTATTTGTTGTATTTTGTATTACTTTATTGCCTTTTTATATTTTGAATACTGTGATTTGTTTTCTTTACCTTTACTTGTATTCTGCTTTTAACTGCATATTAAAACTTCAAAAGAGACCACACCTCTGTCTCTTGTGAGTCAGGCAGAAATTAGAACTGATCAATTAAGGACTCATACATAAGATAGAAGAGGTCACTTAAGGTTAATCATTTGTAAACTGAGAGGGTGGAGCTAGGAACTAAACCTTCTATTTAAGGGGTAAAATAAAACATTTCAGAGCTTTACTAGAAAGGCTCACACAGACTCTGCTACACTTTGCTTTGAAGGAAAGGTTAGTTTCCTTTTTATTTGTTGTATTTTGTATTACTTTATTGCCTTTTTATATTTTGAATACTGTGATTAGTTTTCTTTACCTTGTGTTTTACTTGTATTCTGCTTTTAACTGCATATTAAAACTTGAAAAGAGACCACCTTTTTTATGTCTCTTGTGAATCAGGCAGAATTTTTTTTCCCCACCCTCCCAACCGCTTACTGTTATGTTCTTAAATACCACTGTCCTTCTAGTTGCCTGCCTCCTATATTAATTTGACCATATATCTCATTTCCTCTCTGCTTTCATTGGCTTGTGCGAGTAATCACAAAATTATCATTTTGTGAAATCACTCCCCTTCAACTATGTAAATTTGTTGGCCATCCTACTATATTCCATAGTACCAAAATACAAAAGTGACCACCCCCTTTCAATCTATCATGCTGCTTTAAAAATAGTGACTCTCCACTAAAACTTAACATTTTAGACAGGTAAAACTTAAGTTACCCACTTTCACATCTAGCTTATCTAGTGCACACAGCAGTGTTTAGGAGAAACACTTTTTATCTTACCTTTAAGCATCCCTGTGATTAGCACTTGCTCTAATACCTGCTGGAAAGCACTAGGAAGCCGTTAAACTGATACAAGCACTCAACTCTCCTTGTTAATAAGGAGAAATTAATTGTAGGCACTAAACAGCCTATAACTGCAAAGTACCTTGCTAAGGCAAGGGAAAACAGCTCCTGTACTTTACAAAAAAAGCACCAAACCAAGCATCTCCAAGGGTCAGCTTCCGGTGATTTCTCCGGTCCACCTGGTGAATCTGGGCATACTGGGGAAATGCAGCAATTGCCTCATATACACAGACAACCCTCTCCTCCTACCATCCAACAATACAACCTGTGAGAGATGCACTTACATAGCCAAATTGGAAGCAAAGCTCTCTCCACCCAAGATTGTGCTTGACTACACCTCAAGTAACACATTGCCCTTCTAAACCCACACCACCAACACCCACACATAGCAACATTAAATCCACATATTCAGAAGCCCTTAACTGTAACCTGCCAAAGCAACAACGACCTCCAAACCTGAAACACAAACAAACACCAATCACAACCAAAGTGTCACATAGCTCACAACACCAGTGTGCCACCCAGCAATAGTCCCTAAGGCAAGACAACGTATCTAACACTTTAGTCATAGGTGACTCTATAGTCAGGCACACTGATGTCCCACTCACCAGGCTGAACAAGGAGAAAATTACAGTCAGCTGCCTGTTGGGTGTCAGGATCTGCCACATAACGCATGCACTCAAGTCACTCCACAACAAGTACAAATATGACTCTGTCATTGTCCATGTTGGAGTGAATGACTTGAGACATACCTCCCTGGACTACATGAAAAGAGACATGGAAGAGCTCTCGGATCATGTGGCCCAGACAGGTATGACCCTAGACCTGAGTAGCATCCTGCCTTCACCCAGAATGATACCACAATATAAGGACAAAATGACTGACTTCAACAATTGGCTAAGCTTCTGGTGTCATTCAAAGGGGATCCAGTGTCTGTCTGCCTGGGACGACATGATCGACAGACCACAATGCTTTGCCAGAGATGGTCTGCATCTGTCACCCCTGGGAATCAGGTTACTGGCTAAGGATCATGCCACCCCTATAGTGCCTTTTTTAGGCAAAGTTCAAAGGACAAAACCACCACCGTAACAGGTTTAAGCATGCAAATTCTGAAGGTAATGCTACTCAATGCTAGAAGTCTAAACCTCAAAATGCATTCTCTCAAGGCACTGCTAAAAATGGAGAACATTGATATCTGTGCAGTAACTGAGACCTGGTTTAAGGCTCCAGAGAGCACCCCTGCAATACCAGGCTACAACTCTTACCACACTTTTCGGCCACCAAACCAGGACCAAAACACTAAAGGTGGAGGAGTGTCCATATTCATCAAGGATAGTCACACCACCAGGCTAGTTGCCCAACACAATGTGTCTGAAATTCTCCAGGTGCAACTAACACTAGGTAAGACTGCAATCCAAATTGTAGCTTGCTACAGATCCCCCACTATGCCCCAAGATTCTCACTACACCTTTCTAAACATACTGGAAAATATTAAGATACAACCAAACACCCTAATACTGGGTGATTTCAACTACCCTGCATTAACTGGGAAAACTACTCGTGTACCAACACCCTTGCCCAACAGTTCTTGGAATTCATAAATTCCAACACCCTGGATCAACTAATCCATAGTCCCACCAGGGGCTCCAATATCCTAGACCTGGTCATTACCAACATGGGAAATCGATGCTGCACACCTATGGTCACCCCCTCACTGGTCAGGTATGACCATAAGCTAATCACCCTTAACATCCACATCCCACCCTCACCCCCCAATAAGGAAACCTCCATAAAAAACTTCTCCAAAGCCAACTTCATGCTACTCAAGTCAGAAGTGACAAACTTCATGACACCCATGCAGACGGGAACTGAAAGTCTGACTATACTGAATCCTACACTAAGGCACTATATGAGCACATACACTCATGCATGAATAGTGCCATCCCAAATAGAACCAAGATGCTCTTCTCCAAAAAAAGGAAGCCAATCTGGTGGTCCCCTGCCATAAATATACTTTACAACAAAAGGAAGAAACTGTTGTAGAAAAGAGGAAAATCCCAGGATGCAAAAAAACTCCCTTAACAGCCACAGTAAGAAACTGAGATCCCTCATAAAATTCTCCAAAGCTAGTTATGAAAATAAAATTGCCAAAGATTCCAAAGACAACCACAAGGCATTCTATAACTATGTCAAGAATCTAAATGGCAATGCTCAGATCTGCTCTGAGCTACAACAGAATGGCATTAAATATACTGATCCCAAGGAAATTGCCAATATCCTGGCAGATCAATTCAGTGCCAACTTCACCCCCCTCACACCATAGATGGCCCATCTCAATACCGGAAGATTGCCAAATTCCGGTAATAATGGCCACACAGGTAAAAAATGCACTCTCCAAATCTAAGAATACAGCATCCATGGGACCAGATGACATCCCAGGTTGTGTACTACATGAACTACAAAATTAAATGGCGCCTCACTTAAGTGTCATGTTTAATCATAGCCTCACCTACGGCTTCGTGCCCACTGAGTGGTGCACAGCTACAGTTATCCCAGTCCACAAGGGGGGATCCACCTTGGATCCCAGGAACTACCACCCCATCAGACTGATGAGCCTGATCTGCAAGGCCATGGAACATATTATCATGGAACTTATAAACAAAGACATTGGCAACCTTCAAACACTGGACCCCACCCAGTTTGGGTTTGTGAAGGGCCAATCTTGTCTCCTGAACCTGACTGACTTCTTCAAATCAGTCTCCAGAGCCGTAGACGAGGGTAAGGCAGTCCACACAACCTATCTGGACCTCGCCAAGGTCTTTGACACCATCCCCCACTCTGGAATCATAGATAGACTTACTAAGCTGGGCATTAATCCTTACATCACTCGATGGTTGCCAACTGGCTTACTGACAGAACCCACACTGTAGAAGTAGCAGACTCCAGATCCAGCTCCAGACAAATGACAAGTGGAGTACCTCAGGGTTCAGTCCTGGGACTGCTCTTGTTTGGCATCTACTTCTCTGAAGTACAGGCCAACACTAAGGTTCTCTGGCTAACAAAGTTCGCAGATGACTGCAAACTGGGAGGCATTACTGAATCCCCAAATGATGTGAATACTCTACAAAAGAGCCTTACAGAAACAGATGCTTGGTGCCAGAGCCATGGGCTCAAGCTCAATGCCAAGAAATGTATAGTTATCCCCTTTGGGAAAAAACATGTACCCATGAATTACCACATAGGTGGCAGTACACTAAACACCGAAAGTGTGATAAGAGACTTAGGGACACAGGTGAACAGTGGTCTCACCTTCAATAAACACATCACCACAACAGTCAGGAAATCTTTCTATGTGGCACACCTTATCACTAAGGGCTTTTCATCCAGAAAAAAGGAGGTCATTGTCCCACTGTACTCATCCCTCATTAGACCCATTATAGAATACAATGCCCCATTTGGTATGTACCTCTCAAGACATCTGCAACAACTGGAAAAGCAGCAGAAATACCTCACTAAAAGGATCACAAGCCTAAAGCAGACGTTCTATGCTGACTGCCTTAAAAAACTCCAGCTATACTCTGTCGCATATCGTCTACTCAGAGGCGATCTCTGCTTAACATACAAGGCCATGTCAAACCCAGAGCTGTTGGACATGCTGCACTTAAAGAAATCCCAATCCCTCAGAGCCACATGCTCCAGGGATCTAAACCTTGTCATCACAATAAACGAAACAAGCTGGAGGGATAGGTTCCTGACCCAGAGACTCCCCAGACTCTGGAATAGACTGCCCGTACATGTCAAGCGGAGCGCCTCTTTGGCCCTCTTCAAAAAGAACCTTAACAATTGGATGGGAGAAAGGAAATTCACCCCAGGGATCACATCAGTTGCCCTACTTGACAGGGGTCCAGGGAAGTAAATAGCGTGGGAAGAAATAACCAGGGAATTGTTATGGCTAGGCTTGTATAGGCCCTAGGGCCGATAGCCTAGTACCAACCTATGAACAGTTATTTTCATTAGCAAAAAAAGTAAAAAAGACATAAAAACAGAAATGTGTTGAAATATTTAAAGATGCTTTGGGAAATTTAGAGAATAATAATAATAGACAATATTATGAAAGAAAGCAAGAAATTTATAAGAGAAATCAATATAAAATCAAAGAACTATTATATAAACAAAGATGCATTATACAAGGCAAAAAGGAAGAGGTATAACCATATTTATGTAAGACAGTGAAGGAGGATAGTATGTGATGAGATAAGTGAAACACAAAGAGGAGAACTTAAAGAAAAATCAACAATAAATTATAGAAACTGGTAAGTTATGTGGAAGAAATGTTTAGTAAGAAGGATATGGGAAGTAAAAAGATTTTCTGAACAAATTAACAGATAATTTGAAAAAGAGATTACAATATATGAACTAGAAAAAAGTGTTTAAACAGTTAAATGCAGAATCTACAGCTAGTCTGGATGGAATTGGATTTGAAATATATAACTTAGAAGAACAGCAAAAAATATGTATTATGCGTGTTGAATGAATGGATAAATGAAGTTTTAAATTATAAAGAATTGAGTAGTAGAATATTAAAATGTATAGATTAGCATAAAAGAAAAGAGTAAATTTGATTAACTCAGTATTAATAGGCAAGATAGCAAATTTATCAAGTGTTGTTATGATTGTTAGAATACATGAGAAGTTTTTGTTAGAAATAATCTTCTCTTTTATATGGCGATCTAGATTATACCCTGTTAAAAGAAACATATTGTACATGAATAAAGAAGGAGGAGGATTAGGTTTGCTTAATCCAATAGTACATGCTGCATCACTAAATCTATATAAAGTTTTGAAATGGCTAAATGAAAAAAATTGAATTTTAGTACAAGAATATTTAAATTATTAAATATAATAAATGCTTCCACTGAGGACTTCATATAATAGCATTGTGTAAATACTATCTGTATGTTAATGTTCATGTTAAGTCCATGTAAGTTGTTAACTTCTATTATGTTCATTCTTATATTATTTAGTAATGGAGCTTTTCTCCCTGGGTCTCCACTGAAAAAGGACCTGTGCCCGGTCGGACTTTCCCGGTAAACAAATATAAAACAAATAAATAAATAATAATAAATAAATATAAGTATGAGGAATTATGGGAAACAATGAGGAATAATAAAAGAGTAAAAATGCCCTAATGAAGAAATAGAGACTTTCAACAAAAGATAAATATGTGGAAGATGAAGACTGCCAAAGTGAAATAAAATAGAAAAACATGTCACAAAAACATTATGAGAAAATATTATTGTGTTAATCCATAGGAGAATATGCCAGAAGAAAAGATCAGAGCAATTAAAAAATGAAATATATGGTCTAGCTATTATGTTGAATGTCAAGATTTTTTATGGACCAGAAACAGGCTCATATAGTATCAGAATAAAAAATGCTCAAACTACAGATAGATATTTAAGAGGAGACCTTATTCAGATATTTAGGAAATTTACTACCTCTGGGAATGTTTGGGGTTATCAAAGAGTAGCAGAGAATCAAAAGACAACCTATTTAGAAGACTGTATAGGAATCTGAGATGTACTAATTGATTCTCTGAGTATCTGATGTGTGCAGTAGAGTACCAAATAATATTAAAGCAAGTACGGTTTAGATATTTTTAAAAATAACTCGGACACATTATGGGAATGATTGCTTTGGTATACTGGCAGTCTAGAAAGACTTTATTGCCTGTGCCTGAAATATTTGTATGCATATGTATGCATGTGTCATCAGGAATAGGATCTGGATTTCACCTTAGTCAACCTGAAGCTTTTTGCTTTGATGATTCTGCTGTCACTGGATTGCCGCTTTGGTTTGTGAGTGTTACCATTTTTAACATTACAGTTTTCTTGTACTAAAAAGCTTGAAACCAGTGGAGAATACCTCTTACTTTCATTAATATAGCTGTGTTAGGATGACATATAGTGCAAAATGACTGACAAAGTTTAAAGTTATGAGTTTTCTAAACTGTTTTAAGCAAACCACAGGATGGGTAACATCAGGATTGTTTTGCATGATACTGATTTGTAGTATTTGAGCATTCAAGCAGGAAGAGGCTCTGCTTTAAGCAAAACAGTCCTGTTTCTCAGTTCAGGAAGTAATTCAACACAGAAGGCAAAGATGAACATGTGCAGCTCATTTTATTGCTTTAATTTCTGAGTAAAGAACAAATAGTGTGGCAGTACCTAACGTGCAAGGTGAGGGGTCTGTTTATGGTCACAAAGTTTAAAACACTTGAAGGTAACGAAGCAGCTTCAGGAAGAGATTTTATTTGAGATTGTTTATCTTGTGCATCTGTAGAAATAAGTTTATTTTAGGCAGTGTAGTTTATAAAACAGTCATGTATTTTTCTGCTGCAAGCAATTCCTGTTTAGCTTGACTTTTACTATAGCTGTTATTTTTACAGGATGGTTTTATTCAGTCAATTTGGCAAAGAAAATTTTGATTTTCTATATTGGTCTGTAGTATTTTAAGATGCAGGTTGCTACAGTTAGTGTTTGGAATGAAAAAAAAAAAAAACAATGGAATGTCCTTACCAGTGGAATGAAATACAGGTGCATGTTATGAGTTAATGTCATACAGTCTTTAAAACACAGTTTAGTATATTTAGTACCACAGTTCACTGGCATCAGGGAGGGGGTTGCCAAGTTTTTCAGAAGTGTAAAACTAATACATTTTTTGCTGCATTTTTCCCCGAAATAGTCTTTTCCTCGTGGGCTGCAAATCTGATCTTTGATGCTTTTTACAGGAATGTTTTTTCTTCATTGTTTACAGGAATGAGTCATTGTTTGCAGCCAGCATGGCTTATGTTAATTAATCAATAAGGAAGCAATCACATATATTCAGAGGATATGGGTTAAGGGACTGAGAAGTTCTTTTCTGGGATGTAGGATTTGCAGTCAGTTTGTAAACATATGAGTTTACACTCCTGAATACCTGACTAGATGATGGTGCTGTCATGAAGATTATGTAATCTATGGTTGCTATGTCCTTGGCTGCTGGATTTTCAGTCTGTGCATCTACAATTAGGAGAATGGTTTGGTGTTTATGAAACTTTTGAATTGGTTGTAGTGTTTGGAACTAGTAGTAAAGTCAACTTACCTCTGGTTGTAAGACTTAGGCTACAATGGTTAATCTAATGGTTTATTTTGTTAATAAAGTCCTCTAAGAATCAGTCTGCATGGATGTGACTCTGGAAAATAATTTTACCTATATGCGTCAGTATGTTTAGTATTAGACCAGTCTAGGCCTATTTCTATAAGTTTAGTTGTTTTATTTAAAAATGATTTACCCCAAAAGGTTCAGTTAATACAGTTATTAAATCAGGATAAATATACATAGAATTCTGTCTGATATACTTTTAGCAATTTACCCAATAAGAAAGTAAGATGTATCTACTGAACAGGCAGCTGTCTGACCAGTTGGCTGCACATGGCTCTATGAACAAAAGACAGATTTATTTGTAACATCTACAAATCATTTTAGATAGCAATAAACTTTAATAAAATAGTCATTTCCTTAAGCAGAAAAGTACAGGACAATTATCATTACCCTTAGCATTTTTGGTAAATCCAAGAGTAACTTGGACCAGTGGATGGGGAATCAGAAATTCAACCCTGGGTTGACACTAATGTCCCTAATAGGTTGATAGGTAAGTAATAGCCTAGCTGCCCTTGTGGGCCATTTTAAGCCTAGGCAATCTCTCTTTTTGTGCTTGAAATAACCTATCCCATTTAGTTACAGATTCACCTTACCCATCATATGGTCAATAAATACGTATTACCCCAATGAGAATAACTGGGATCATACCATAGATAATTTGAGGGGACCCATGAATGGAAGGACATGCATCTGTCTATTAGTAGTATGGGGGCAGTCCTGGGGTAAATTTTCTCTCGGCCATCCATTGATATAAGTTGCGTTTATGTGGATGGGGAGTCTGCTCCATAGCATAAAATCATTAAAAGAATCAGCCTGTAAATGTTTTAATACCCAGGCACCAGCCTACGTAAACTGCTTAAAATAATCATAAGGGTCCTAAAACTTGTCAGATACATTTGAGATGTATAACTAGGCTTAAAAAGGACTCTGTGGTCATTAGCCTGGTATCCACCTATGAACACTTAATAACAAAATAAAAGCAGAATGTGTACTCAATAATCTGTCTTCTTTAATATGAGGGATCGGAGGTTAAAATTAAAATGGGTGGGATCCTCTCTGATAAACTCTGCTTGAGCAGAGGAACTAGGCAGGGGAGTCCTCTCTCCCCTCTGTTGTTTGCATTATATTTAGAACCATTGGCAAAGAAAATAAGGGACTAAGAAATTCAAGGATATAGTTGGTATGTTCGGCAAGAGAAGCTGGCTCTATTTGCAGATGACATTATTTTATACCTGACAAAACCAGAAAGGGATACTACGGTGCTGTGGAACATACTGAGACAATTTCAAATCTTTTCAGGATACAAAATTAATGAAGCCAAATCACAAGCAATAGAGGTAAATTATGTACCCACATACACATTGGTTCAGCAATATCCATACTTATGGGGACATGATAAAATGAAGTAATTAGGATTATGGATTAAAAATGATACCAAGTCTAGACATATTAAGGCCTTGCTGAGTCTAATTATGATGGCTGCCAAAAAAGCAATAACTAGAAATTGGAAATCAAAGTCTAAACTAACTTTACTATCTGTAACAAAGTTAGTAACAGAGGTAAAACAACTGGAACTGGAATCTTTAGAAAGGGGTAGGAGTAAATTACATAGGAAAAAATGGGAAATGTGGGACCACTATATGCCGAAAAGGAACAATGTTTAAAAGAAGGCAGGATCTGAATGATCAATGCAATGGTTGACTGACAATGACTGGATATATTAAACGTGATGTATAATGTTTACAGCTACAATTGTGTTGGCACAATTTGCAAGGTATAATGTTTGCAACTGAGATCGTGCCGCTATGATTTATTTTCATTTATATAAATGTAAGATTGTCTGTGTCATACGTGATAATTTAATAAAGATGTTTCTTGCAAAAACATAATATTTTTTCTTTCTTTCTATAATAATTTTATTTTTCTCCAAGTTATCTTAATACAATATCATTATCTTTAGCATTTTTAGTAAGTTTCTTTAGAACCAATAACTTGAAACTAGTAGTTAAAGACAAAATCTTAAAATGAAATATAGTAACACCAGAGCTCTATCTATTTGATGACAGACTGCCAATACATCTGCTAGATTCAGTAGAGTAGAAATATTGTATTGTGTATGGGAAAACAGCATGTTATTAAAAGTTTGCAAATTTTATCCTATGTTGAAAGAATACTATACTTGAATAATTAATTCCTCAACTCACAGCCCTTTTATTATACTTTAATATGATTTTAAAACAAATAGTTCCTTAGGTAGTTTTTGATGGCCAATCTCGATACACCTGATTTCCTTTATATTTTATTCCTCAGTCATGATGACTGTGAATAAATCATTTCACAAATTATGCATGTTTTATATTTCTGCAATAACAGGTTATTTTTTACTGTCTTAGCTTGACTAGAAGATTCGAATATTTAATAAAGCCATTTGTCAAGAAGCCACACCGGACATAAAGTCACATCTTATAATAAATGACAGACTGAAACCTGATAAAATGTCTTCATTTATTCTCAGCATTGTCGAGTGGCATACTGCATCGATAATATAACAGCTTTGAAACTCTGGAATGAGTCACCATACAACAAGCATTTAAGTTACAGATCTAAACAAACAACTGTTTAAATTTCTAACAGCAATAAAATAAAGCCTTTGTTTTCAAGTAGTTCATTGATGGTAATATTCATCCATGTCAGGAAAGTGTTCAGTGGGAAAATGACCAGATGTTAGAAAACCCACATTATGAGAAGCAAATATGGAGCAGAAATATCATGCCCCTTCTGCGTTAGGGAAATCAAGGTTAATAAATGAAACAGACCTCCCCCAAAAGGTATCCTTTGGATCTGTACCAAATGAAGAAAGCTTAGCATTCCTGAAACAATCAATTTCAAGATTTACTGTTATTTTGTTATAGATTAAGCAAACAGGCACCTGTTATTTAGATCAGCAGGAATGAAAAGGAAACAGAATATAACAACCACAGTACAGTTTAGGGATTACAACAGACAGACATTAAATATATATATATATATATATATATATATATATATATATATATATATATATATATATATATATGGGTTCAAATTCTGAATTCCCTAAACTTCGAATTTCATATGGTCGAGACCATATGATCTAAGTTTTAGAACTTCGAAATTCTGAACAGAGATCTGTATACAGTGCAAAACAGAAAATTCTCCCTTTTCCTCGCTGTAGTGTGATCTCAGAGTTGGTATATTTAAATAGCGGGGTGTGTGTGGGGCACAGCCCTCCCACATGGGGGTGCAGAGTGGCTTGCCCCCTGCAAAAACATTGAGGAACATGGTTTTGTGTTCCTTTTAGATTTATTTCAGAGTTTCGAAGTTCTAAAACTTCGATCATATGGTCTCGACTGTATGAAATTCAAAGTTTTGGGATTTAAAAATTCTGAAGTGAATCCTGTGTATGTGTGTGTGTGTATATATATATACATATATATATATATATATATATATATATATATATATATATATACATACACACACGCACACACACACGCACACACACACACACAAACACACACACACACACACACACACACACATACACACACACATGTATGTATTTTTATCTTGTCATGGAGTTCTTCATAGTCCAAACCTCATCTGGCAGCATCAGAATAACTCCTTACAACTAATTTTATTTTTTTCTAAGCTTGAGTGCCTTCATAAGGATAGATATGCTGGAGGAAGGAATGCAGATTCAAATCACATTAAAGCATTTATTCCTTACAGCCTGAGTAACTTTATGACACCAGTGAGTGTAAATAAGAGAACTATAGATACTTACTATGTATTTTTTACTTAGCAGGATATTTTAGCTGTGATAAACAAGCATATGTAAAAGCAAGGGAGAAATTTTAAAGACAGTATTGTACCATTTCACTCAGCCCCAATATAGTGGACACTGAAGAAGCTGACCAAGCCTTTGATACTATTCTGCATGCTAGAACTGTAAACTAGTTCAAAGGATTAACTGTAGACCCTTATGTTGCAGGACAGGTAGAAAACTGGCTGACAGATATAACCCACATAGATAAAGTAGCAAGTGCCACACTAAAAAGCAAAAATGTGATTTGTAGCATTCCTCAGGTCTCAGTACTGGAATTCCATCTGCTTGGCATCTGTTTCTCAGATCTCCAAACTACTAACCCAGATGTATGGCTAACTAAATTTGCTGATGACTGCAATCTGTTTTTTTATATTTACTCAGCATCTGATAAATGTTACTATTGCAAAGGCTGACCCATACAAATTGATGGTGCATTAGAAATGGGCTTAAATTAAATATCATAAGTAGCATTCTCACCTTTGGTAAACAACTCTCAACATCAGTTTACAGTATAGACACTACCCCATTCCAGAGTGATACAGCTATCAGAGATCTTGGTACCTTCGTAGACAAGTCCCTTTTCTTTGACCATCATATATCAAACGTATTCAGGAAATCCTTGTATCTAGTCCAAATAATAACAAAGTATTTTGCCAAGGTCAAAATAAGCTATAATTTCTCTGTACTTTGCCATCATAGTCATTTTCACTGCAAGTCCAAACAAACGTATTAATACTACTTGTATATAATTTGCATGGGTCAAACTTTTCAGGCTTAACTTGCAGCTATACATGCATTTCCTTAGTCTCACTGCACTGAGACAATTTTGAAGTATGCTACAACAGTATCTCCAGAATACATAGTGTACAGTAACATGATTCTTTGTTTCACAGGGGCGTGAATAACACTAGGCAGGCAGTCGTGGGGACACTTACAAATTCCAGCCATCCCTTCCAAGCATGTAACAGTGCTCACCTCTCAAACTGAGCAAGGCTATGCATGCTAACCCTGTTGTAAATCTGGGTTTAAGGCAGCATCCAGTTATCAAGACTAACCTTAAAAGCAGGCAAACAAGCACATTGTTTGGTCGTGGTACCTTATTCCATAGGCTTCTAATATGTTGATTTAGCAACTTATCCCTCCAGTGAGTCTTGTTTGTTGGTGTAGGTGTAGAGTTAGGCCCCTAGTGAGGGTGTTAGCAGACAGTGTGGGCTACCTGTAGTTATTCCACATCTATAGCCTGCACAGGAAGTGCATCTGACTTTATGTAGCTAATGTCTTTTATTACATTTTCACTTAACCTGGTACATTTTATTTCTGTACTTTTCTTTTTCTTCAGATGACAGCCTAGTAACATTAACTGTTAACTGTTAAAAATATGAAAACAGTAAACTGAGGTTACAGTAGACTTGAAAGTAATAAAAGAAGTAGGTTATCTTGACTATCTTGACAAAACTGTTCTTGAAGCAGTAATTTGCTCTCACTAGTCCAATCTTCCCTCATTGTCATAAAAGTACTGTCATGTATGAGCTTCATTCAGACTTTGGCTGCTCAAAATGAGGCTAGCCAAAAGGAGTTCCACATGACAAACTGGAAAAGTCAGTGTACAGTCATTATTTCGACATTAATAAAAAGGAAACACTACTCTGCCTGTGTCTAAAAATGTAGACAATCATTACAGATTCTCAGAATGTAGTTACTGGAGTGTCGATAAAGTCCAAGTCTTATGCATCTTCAAATGCAGTTCAGTGTATCAGGAAGAGAACTGATCACTCAAGTCATGGAAGCACACTGAAATCGAACAATAGACTTAGGAGAGTTACACCAATTAGGGTCATGGTATAGAGGGATTAGTTAATATTAGTGATTAGCCAGATAGTACTTAAACTTGACAGACAACATACTAGAAAAGAAAAGACATGTAGAAAAATCAGGGACTATACAAAGAGATGCAAAGACTTTAAATTATGAACTGTTGGCAGAATGCCAATTTGTCTGTTAGTAATTGTTCAACAGAGTATTTCTCTATTATGAATTATAAAACAGAATATGCATGTTTTCAGATACAGTGGAATATGAGATACAGACTGTACATTAGGGACTATGGGGTGAGCTATACGGATCCTGCATTAGGGGCTGCCATAGGAGATACAATCTATATATCTCAGGCTGTAGGACAACAAGTATAGTCTGTACAAGGGAACAGAGAACAGAATACACAGAGCGTATTAGGGACAGTGTAGAAAAGGAGGTGCAGCCTGTGTATTAAGAACTGTGGGACGGATGGTGCATACAGTGTGTAAGGGACTGTTAGATGTGTGATACAAAATGGGCATTAAGGACTGTGGGTTGGGATGTATACACTATACTTTAGGAACTGTAGGACTGGTTATAGAAAGTGCATCTAGTACAAGGACCTGTGGGTCAATATTTATGCACTGCATATTGCAGACTATGGAAGGGAGGTACAGACATGCGCTAGGAACAGATCTATGTCAAAATGTCCATTCACAAATAGTCAACATTCAAAGCATTGAATGCACAATATCAAATGCCTGGAATATTGATACCAAACCAAAAAGCATAAAACATAATTTTTTTTATGGGGACAAGCAACTCTAAGAGTGCACTACAATGGGGAAAGGACAAAACTCCACTCCCAACTGTACCATGATCTCAGAAATGAGATACCATCATTTGTCAACCTTCTGAATATTCAGCATTTTGTATTCAATATTCTGAAGGTTGACATTTTTGGCTTTCGATCATCTAACAAGTACCCCATTAGGGACAGTGAGATATGATGACAGACTCAAAATCTCTGCTTGACTTACAAAGCAATGTCTAACCCAGCTCTGTTAGAAATGCTATATCTACAGAAATCCCAATCCCTCTGCGCCACATGCTCCAGAGACCTCAACCTCATTACCACAATCAACAGAACATGCTGGAGGGACAGGTTCATAACTCAGAGACTGCCCATGCTATGGAACAGACTTTCCATACATGTCAAACAGAACATCTCACTGACCTTCTTCAAGTGAAATCTTGATGAGTGGATGGGAAATAGAAAGTTCATCCTGGGAATCACTCCAGTGGCTCTACTCAACAGAGGCAGTGGGAACTAATGTCTGGTGGCATGATGCCAGGGTAATCCTATGGCTTAGGCTTGTAAGGGCTCCAGGGCCATTTGCCTAGTACACACCTATGAACCTATGTATAGAATGTCTGTTAGAGACACTGAGAAGGCAGTTACAGACTATGTATTAAAAACTGATTGGATGTATTGACAATATATTAAGGGCTGTGGCAGTGATTACAGATTATGAGATGGAAAGTCGTGCATTACTAACTGAAGAACAAGATATACAAAATACATTAGTGACAGTGAAGAGATAAATACAACATGCATATTAAGAACTGCAGGATATGGTGCACATATTCATTGCCATATATTATATCAAAGAATCAACTGACTTTATGTTAGGAAGTGAAGGACTGAATGAACAGGCTATAGACATGGGACTATGAAAAACAATGCACAGATAGGATGTAAGATGCACACTTTAACAAAGTTTGTGAGACTGGATATAGACTGTGTATTAGGAATACTAAAACAAGATGTACAGGCATGTATGAGGAAATGTAGGACTGTAGGTAGGGAATGCATGTTAAGGATTGCAGAATAGAATATGTAGATTGTGTGTTTTAAAATTTTGTGATGGGGTGTACAGACAGTGATTTAGAAATTGCAGAATGTATTAAAAGACTACAGTAAGAGCTACATGAAAGAGAAAATACAGAATACATAGCCTATATATTAGAAACTGTAGGGTGATGCATAGACTCAGCAACAGGGACTGTGGAAGGGGAAGTACAACATATAATGGATTGTGTCATCATCATCATCAACCCTCTTTTTCCCATTTTTTTCTAAATGGGGTCGGGGTATCATGTTAATGGTCACCATCTCTCTAAATTCAATGCCAGACTCCTGCCTTCTTCAACACTCATTCTTGACTGTCACAGATCTTCTCTCAGACAATCCATCCACCTCTTTGCTGGATGCCCTTGTTTCCTCTTACCTTCTTCCTGTCTGTCTAAAATCTTCTTCACCAGATTATTTTCTACTTTTCTGCACATGTGCCTGAACCACTTTAATCTGTTGCTTTGATCTTTTCTGCATTTGAAGCAACTTTGGCTTCTGTTCTTATATCCTTATTTCTTCATCTATCCCACAGTGTGCATTCTACTACCTATCTTAGACACTTCATAGGTTCATAGGTTCATACTAGGCTATCTGCCCTAGGGCATTTATAAGCCTAGCCAGAGTATGTTTGGCTTTCGCCACCCATTTTAAATTAATTTTGCTATGCCCTTTTTCGAGGTTAGTATACTGTGCCTCTGTCTAACAGTGACACAGAAGTGATACCCGGGGTAAACCTACGATCTCCCATCCACTCATCAAGATTCCTCTTGAAGAAAGTCAATGAGGGACTCTGCCTAACCTGGACTGGGATTTTAGCCCAGAGTGAAGGGAGCCTCTGGGTTATGAATTTGTCCCTCCAGCATGTCCTATTTATTTCAGTGCTGAGGTTCAAGTCTCTTGAGCGTGTAGCTCGATGGGATTTGGATTTTCTGAAGTGCAACATGTCCATTAATTCCGGGTTGGACATGGCTTTATACATCAGGCACAGATCGCCTCTGAGCAGGCGGTATGCCACTGAGTAGAGCTGGAGTTTCTTTAACCAGGCAGCATATGGCATCTGTTTGAGCTCTTTGATCCTCTTGGTGAGGTACTTTTGGGGTCTTTCCAGTTGCTGCAGGTGTATGGTAAGGTACATCCCAAAAGGGGCATTGTACTCAATTATGGGCCTGATGAGGGATGAGTAAAGAGGCACGATGACCTCCCCTGATCTAGATGTGAATCCCTTCATGTTTAGGTGGGCTATATAAAATGTTTTTCTAACCACTTTGGCCACGTGGTTGTCAAATGAGAGATTGCTATCACTTGGGTCCCCAGGTCTCTAATTACTTCTTCTGTACTTAATGGATTACCACCTATGTGGTAATTTGTGGGCACTTTGTTTTTGCCAAAGGGGATGACTATACACTTTTTGGCGTTTAGCTTGATGCCATGGCTCTGGCACCAGTTGTCTGTTTCTATGAGGCCCTTTTGGAGGATGCTTGTGTCGGCTGGAGAGTCGATTATGGCGCCCAGTTTGCAGTCATCTGCGAACTTGGTCAGCCACAGTCCTTCCTTGTTTGCCTGTACCTCCGAGAAATATATACTGAACAAGAGAGGTCGCAGGACTGAGCCTTGTGAGATGTCATTTGTAACTGGTTTGGAGTCTGACATGGCTCCAGCAATTCTAACCATGTGGGTTCTGTCCTTGAGCCAGTTTGCAACCCATCTAGTGACATAGGGGTTTATATTTAAGCTGGTGAGCTTATCTATAATGCCCGAGTGGGGTATTGTATCGAAGGCTTTTGCAAGGTCCAGGTAGGCTGTGTGGACCACCTTCCCCTCGTCAATGGCCTTGGTGACTGTTTCAAAGAAATCGACCAGGTTTAAGAGGCAGCATCTGCCCTTAACAAAGCCGAACTGGGTAGGATCCAGTGTCTGTAGGTCCCCAATATCTTTATTTATAAGGTCCATGATGATCCTTTCATAGCTTTGCAGACCAAGCTAGTCAGGCTTATGGGGCGATAGTTTCCAGGATCTGTTGAGGCACCACCTTTGTGGAGAGGGACCACTGTTGCTGTACGCCACTCTTTGAGTACATATCCTGTAGTAAGGCTGAGATTGAACAGTAGTTTTATGTTTGGGTTTAGCTCTTCTTGGAGTTCATGTAGGATGCAGCCTGGGACACCGTCTGGTCCCATTGATGCTGTGTTTTTTGCTTTGGAGAGGGCGGCTCTTACCTGAGCATCTGAGATGTCAGGGGGGCAGCACTCTGCTGGGATAGATATTCGCCCTTTTGGTGGGGGGGGGGGAGTTTGCGCTGAACCTGTCAGATAGGATGTTGGCAATGTCTGTGGGTTCAGTGTATTTTTTGTCATTTTAGACTAATTCTGAGCATATCTGGGAATTCCCACCCAGGTTCCTAACATAACTAAAGAAAGCCTTGTGATTATCCTTAGTGTCCTGTGCAATTTTTCTCTCCAAGCTGGCCTTAGACGATTTTATGAGTGCCCATATTTTTTTGCTAATACTGATCAGAGATGCCTTCCCTTTTTGGGATTTTGCTCTATCATGTAGTAGCTTCCTCCTTCTATTGTATAGTTTGTTTATGGCTGGGGTCCACCAGACAGGACGTCTGCCTTTGGAGGATTGGGTCTTTGTTTTATTTGGGATTGCACGATCCATGCATTCCTGAAGGTGTTCATAGAATGCGTTTATAAAGGATTCTGCAGTCTGGGCCATATTTTCCACAGGCCCGGGGGCTTTGAAGGATTTCACCTCGGTTTTGAGGAGTGTGAAATTTGCTTTAGAGAAGTTTTTCACTGTGGTTTTCTGGGCAGGGGGTGGGGTTGGGATGTGAATATCCAGTGAGATTAGTTTACGGTCCGATCTTACCAGTGAGGGATACCCTTCTGGTTTGGAGCATAGAATCCCCATGTTGGTGATGATCAGGTCCAGTATGTTTTCCCCTCTTGTGAGAGTGGTAACAAGTTGTTCCATAGCATTTGAGTTTATAAATTCTAGGAACCTTTGGGCTAGGGTGTTGGAGCTAGAGTAATGCTCCCAGTCTATGTTTGGGTAGTTGAAGTCGCCCAATATAATGGTGTTTGGAGAGACCTTCATATTTTCCAGTGTTCTCAGGAAGGCCGAGTGGGGTTCCTGGGTTTGGGAGGGTGGTCTGTAGCAGGCTATAAATTGGAAGGCAATTTTACCCACTGTTAGTTGCACATGGATAGTCACTGATGCTTCATGCTGTGCCACCAACCTGGAGGTGTGGGTATCTTTGACAAATATTGATACTCCCCCTCCTTTTGTGGTTCGATCCAAGTTTTGGGGCTGAAAAGCATGGTATGAGGTATAACCTGGTAGTGCTGGGGTGCTCTCGGGAGCCTTGAACCAGGTTTCTGTTACTGCACAGATATTGATGTTCTCCATGCTAAGGAGAGTTTTGAGTGTGTGCATCTTGAGGTTTAGACTTCTGGTGTAGTAGCATTACTTTTAGTTTCTTATCCCTTGTGATACCTATGGAGGTGGGTTTGTCTTTTGAGCCTTGCTTAAAAAAGGCACTATGGGGTAGCAAGAGCCTTTGCCAATATCCAAAAGCCCAGGGGTGACAGGTGCAAGCTGTCCCTAGCGAGGCATCATGGCTTGTCGAGCATGTCATCCCAGGCTGACAGGCATTGGATCCCCTTTGAATGACACCAATACTTAAGCCAGTTGTTGAAATTGATCATCTTGTCTTCATATTGTGGCATCATTCTTGGTGAGGGTAAGATGCTACTCAAGGTCAGGGTCATACCGGCCTGGGCTACATGCTCAGAGAGCTCCTCTATGTCTCTTTTCATGTAGCCCAGGGAGGTACGTCTCAGGTCATTCACACCAGCATGGACAATGACTAAGTCATATTTGTACTTGCCTTGGAGTGACCTGAGTGCATGTGTTATGTGGCGGATCCTAGCGCCCGACAGGCAGCTCACCGTGACCTTCTCCTTGTTCAGCCTGGTGAGCAGGACGTCAGTGTGCCTGATGATTCATTTCCATCACCACTAGCTCCCTCATCTACTCTGCCTTTAATGCCCAGGTTTCTATACCATGCAGTAGTACTGGTCGCACCACTGTTTTGTACACCTTACTTTTCAACTTCTTTGTCATTTGTCTGTCATACACTACACCTGACACTATATGCCAGCTGGCTGCAGCCCCTCTGATTCTAGCTTTGACCTCTTCATTCAGACTTCCCTTCAACTCAACCACCCATCCCAGATACTTGAAGCTGTTAACCTGTTCCACTATCGTCCCATTTATCTCAGTTCTCATCTTCTTCTGATTTCCACAGTTTGCTGCCAGTTTCATCCCATGTTACTTCAGTTTGCATTCCATTCCCCTATCCTTTGCTGATGTCCTTGCTCAGAGTCTGTGTGTAATGCCACAAGTTACAACAACTTTTTGAGCTGTCTCCTCCAACCTGTTCACTACTGTAATCTATTATCAGTGTGAACAGCAGTGGGCTCAGAGTTGAAGCCTGATGTATACCCACTCCCACTGGAACCCTCTGTGAGACTGCACACTGTTCATTCTTGAGTCATGGGGTCATTCTACATAGCCTGCACTAATTCTACTAATGTTTCTGAGATTTCAAACCACTGCAAGACTGTCCAAATCAGCTTTCTTGGGACCCTGTCATATGCTTTCTCCAAGTCTAGATGCCTAATTGGACTCTTTCCTCATCTCTAGCTTCTTCTCAACCATCTGTCTCACTGCAAACACTGGGTCAGTTGTGCTGCATCCTGATCTGAATCTGAACTGCTCATCTCCCATCTTACTTTCTACTGCTCTGTGTATCCATTTATCAATCACGCTCTCCAGAACTTTCATGCAATGTGACAGGAGTTTGATACCTTTGTACAGCCTGCAGTTGTGGATGCCCATTTGTTCTTGTACACTGGCATGAATATGCTTATTCTTATGCCTCCACCAAATAACCCAAGATACCTTCACCGCAATCGAAGCTTGGTTAACCGAATCACAACTACTCCTTAATGCCAAAAAAAACAAAGCTTCTACTCTTCACAGCAAAACTCCTGTCACCTGACTCTCACTTTTATATTTTCTCCCATAGCAATGCAGAAATTGAAATCGTGCCATACTAAACTATAAGGTATTACCATTGATAGTAAACTTACATTTAAACAGCATATTGGTAATGCCATTAAAAAAAAAAAAACATTGCAAATTAGGAGCCCTATACAGACATAAACATTTCATGGACAGCACCACCAAAAAAGCTAATGCCAACACTTACCTCCCTATTATACACTGCCCCTATTTTTACTAACCTGCACTCATCTCTACAAAATAAGCTCCAGTCCTGCTACCATAAAATTGCCAAATTTGCCACAGGTAGCTCATACCACTCACATTACTGACAAACCTTAAAAAAATTAAACTAGCTTGAATTTCCACATCACCTTAACATCATCCAACTGTTGATAGCACATAAAATTGTCTACAATCCAAACAACTGCCCTACCCTTAGGAACATTTTAATACCTTATAGCCCCACCAGAACCCTTCACTCTGAAAATAAACAACTCATAACTGTTCACGTACCAAACAAAAGAGCCAGACACTGCCTTTACTCATACACTGTCACTAAACTATGGAACTCACTTCCAACCACCATAAACACCATTAGCTGCTTCAACAAATTTAAACTCACTCTAAAGAACTACCTACTAAATACTAAAATCTGCCCTGCATCTATCCAAACAGATAAACATCCTACTCTCCTTGAGCCTTCCTCTAGCTTACACCAATCTTTACCCATCAAAACCAGTAGGAAACTCTTTTTGGTCTGTAAGTTACTTTAAACAACTCTGCTCTTACTATAAATCTCACTAACCTTAACTATCATTCTAATCCCTCACCCTTTTAAAACTACCCCAGTAATGATTTTTCTTTCCCTTTATTAATTCTTTCAACTTAACACTACCTCTCTAGTGATCTTTTCCTTTCTTAACTTTCAAGCTATTTCAATATTTACACAAAAAATGTGTGTGTGTGTGTGTGTGTGTGTGTGTGTGTGTGTGTGTGTGTGTGTGTGTGTGTGTGTGTGTGTGTGTGTGTGTGTGTGTATACATATATACATGTCTTGTAAATTACTCTGTTTTTCTTTCTGGTATTGTAACTTCCCACAATTTATTAGCCTGTTTCTCATTTTGTTATATTGTACTGTATTGTACTGCAACTTCTGTAAATTCTTGTAAAATACTGTGTAATCATAATGTGTTGTGGAGCTTTTCTTCCTGGGCCTCCACTGAAAATGGGCTCCTGTCCCACTTGGACCTTTGCAGCCAACAAATGTCAATAAATAAATAAATTATTCTCCAGTCATTTGGGATACACCTTTCTCTCTGCACTGCTATGAATACCCTCAGGAGCCATTTCTCCCCTATCTCACCCAGCATCTTTGTCATATCTGCTGTGACCTCATCTGAGACTGCTGCTTTCTGTGACTTCATTTACCTTAGTGCTGTTCTTATTTCTTCCATGGTGGGTTCCTCATCTTCTTTCATCGTAGGCTGTGTCTGGGGCAGTACAGCTTCTGTGGGGTTTTCTTTATTCAGAAGCTACTGGAAGTACTCCTTTCATATCCCTTTGATGTCCTGTGGATTAGTGAGCAGGTTGTTGCTGGCATCCCTTATAAAGGATGTCTTGACTATCTTCTTTATCTTTCTGTCTTTGCCTTGCAACCTGATAGAATTTCTTTGTGCCACATACTTTGTCACTTTCTAGAAGCTGGTAGAGTGCCTCTGATGCCCTGTTCTTTGCTATTGCAACTCCTTTCTTAGCTTCTTTGTTAGCCAACCAGTATGCCTTCCTAGCCTGTTCCTTATTTTCTATCTCCTATTTCTTCCTGCACTCCTTTCTTTTAATGACTTCCTGGACTTCTGTATTCCACCACCAACTTTCCTTATGTACCTTATTTTCATACCTGGCTCGGCAACATATCTGTTTTGTAGTCCTCACACACACTGTTTTGAGGAGCTGCCATTCTTCTTCAACTCCACCTATTTCCTTCTCTTCTTAGGCTGCTAGAGCCCTGAGTAATTCCTTAAACTGTTGCACTTTCTCTCCAGTCAACTTTCAGGTCTTCATCCTAGTCTCTGTTGACCTTAGAGCCTTCTCTGACTACTTTTTGCAGCTGATTTTGGCAACCAGTGGTTTATGCTGTAGGCCAATTGTTTCACTGGGGATGACTTTGCAATCACTGATTCAACACCAGTGACCTTTCCTTATCAGGAGGAAGTCTAGCCAAGCTGCATGTTGGCCACTCTTGTATGTGCTCTTGTGACTGTCTTTGTTTCTGAACCTTGTGTTGGCTACTATCAAGACATTTTCCAGACCAAAGTCTAGAATGGCTTCTCCTTCTTTATTCCTGTTGCTCCACCCATGTGGACCCAGGCAGTCTTCATTTCCTGTTCTGTCTGTCCCAATATGTGCATTTAGGTCACCCATTATCAACACCAATTCCTTTTGTTCTGCTTTATGTAGTAGGTCCTGCAACTGCTATCTGAATATACTCTCCTCTTCTCTATCTGTGGTGCTGTGCTGTGGAGTATAGGCTGAGATTATGAATACTGCCTTATCATTACACTGGAGGCTGACTGCCATGAGTCTGTCACTAATTGTGATGACATGCCTTACTACCTTCTAAAGCCTGTCTCTCACCACAATTCCCACACCATTTCCAGTCTGTCCTCCTCCTGAGTAGTAGACTTTGTATCCCAAGCCAAGTGGCTTTGCTGCATTTCTTTCCATCTTGCCTCTTGGATACATAGGATGTCCGGCCTCCTCCATACCATCATGTCACCCACTTCCAAGTTCCATCCTGTCAGTGAACCTACACTGACTGTAACAATTCTTAGTTCATGTTTGGCAGGCTGATTTGTTTTAAGTACAGCTTTCACTCAACAGAGCTATCCCAGGTAACCCACGCTGTGTAACTGTACACTGCCTGGCTGGTAGCTTATTGATCCAGTGCTACTGGGCTTTATGGCAGGCACACACTGGCCAATAGGGGCACATACACCTCCCCACCACTAGCATGGGTCCTTGGTGTGCTTCAGAGTAGGGAGGGTCCTCGACCCACTTATTACCAGCATAACCGTGTCTATTTGACATTAGTCAACATGACCGAATCACCTACATCCATACTTGCTTTACACTGTTGTATGGCCAGCCGTGTCATGGTGCGCAATCTGTGATCCATGTTCTCCTATCATGAGGATACTGAGCACCCAGTAGATGCCCAAAGCAGTTGGTCTATACAACTCTTTCCCCTAGGGGCACCATGTAAATAAACAAAGAACTAAAAATGACTGAATGTACAAAAGAACAGAGCCAGGAACAGAAGTTCCACACTTTAATGTTCACATATTTTTATTTTTTATTTTATTTTACATTTGTTGACCGGGATAGTCCGACTGGATGCATGTTCATTTTCAGCGGAGGCCCGTGGAGAAAAGCTCCAAGGGTAAGCAGATACAGCATCACATAATACCAGCATTACATATTACAAACAGACTATTTACAGAGATTACATAAGTAAGCAAGTTAAACAAGTTCCACAGGTTACAGTTAATCCTGAGCACAAGTCAGGATTAAATTAAATTACACAGTAAACTGGTTAACAGATTTTTACACATTCTAGAGAGAGTTAGCCAGGCTTGATACACTGACATAGCCAGTTAAGTGACAAATGTTGTTTGAGTCTAGTTTTAAATTGACCTAAGGTGGAAAGTAAGGTAATATCAGCTGGAAGAGAGTTTCAGGATCTACTTACAGAGTTTGCAAAGAGAGAACCACCGGCTGTGTTATTAATTTTGCTAGTCTGAATTAGTAGTTTGTTAGAGGATCGAAGCGGTCTAGGATTGTTATAGGGGGTGATAATATTTTTAAGTGCAGGAGTATTGTCCAGATTATAGAGGATTTTATAGGCCATAATCAGTTGGTTATACTGGATTAGGCTGGTTCAAGCCACTCAAGCTGATTTAGATTGATGCAATGATGTGTCGTAAAAGGCAGCCCGATGGCAAACCTGGCAATGTGGTTGTAGCAAATTGAGAGTTTGTTAAGGACAGCCTTGTTTAAATTCGAGAGTAGAGGGGATGCATACAGAAGGGTTGAAAGAAGGTGAGAGCGAGCTATGGCAATTTTAGCTGGAGGGGTTAGGAAGACTTTTATTCTGTAAAGTGACCCTAGTTTTTTATTGATGGTTTTGATAGTTTGGTTAACATGTAGGTCACATTTTAGATTATTGTCTACGATGACACCTAATAGTTTTGTAGATGGGTCAGGGGAGATTATTGTGCCATCATTTGATTTTATGGTAAAGGTGAAAGCGGTAGACCTACGTGTTGGTGAAAATAACAGCATTTTAGTTTTTTGGGGATTTAGGATCAGACGATGTTCAGAAAGCCAGTTTTCTATTGTATTAAAGGTGGTCTGGGTAGCTGACCATAACTCTACTGGAGATGTGGCTGAGCAAATCAGAGTAGAGTCATCAGCATATTGGATACAGCTGACTTTTGGGATGACAGTATAAAGGTTGTTAATGAAGATGGAGAACAGCAAGGGCCCTAGTATAGATCCTTGTGGTACTCCAAGGGTGTTAGGTAGAAGGTTAGAGAGTTTGTTCTGCCAGAGGACAGCCTGCTGTCGACCATTCAGGTAGGATTGAAACCATTGTAGGGCTCCAGTATCTAGACAGAATGTCTGCAGGGTGTGGATTAAAAGTTGGTGATCAACCATATCGAATGCCTTGGAAAGATCCAAAAAGAGGGCTGAGGATATATAATTATTGTTGCGATTATGGTTTATGGTGTTAGTAAAGGCTAGGAGGGCTGAAGTAGTGCTGTATTGAGGATGGAAGCCATGCTGAATGTCTGCCATAAGGCGATTTTGGATTAGGTGGTGCATGAGTTGTCTATGAATACATTTTTCCATAATCTTTGCAAGTGGAGAGAGTATAGCTATTGGCCTATAATTGGAGACTTCAGTAGAGATGCCTCCTTTGGGAAGTGGAATTACATAGGATATTTTATTTAGCGCTTTCATCCTAAAATACTGTACTTCATCAGAATAATGTTACTATTCACTTTGCTTAGTTGTATAACACCAACACAGACTGACTAAACATAATTAATTAATTACACAATTAATTGCAATAATTTAAAGACACTGTACCAAAAAAGGCCATATAAATATGCACTCAAATAAGACAATAAAATAAGAAACATAAATATTCCATATGCAACCTGTGCAAAAATGTATATTAAAACAGCCTTTCCACCAAGTCTTTACTTTAAAAACAATGTTCAATATTCAAATAACAAAAGCAGCTTTCAGTTTCAACACAGTACTCATACAAACCATGTCATTGAGTCATGGAGGTTTCATTGCATTACATTTTAACTGCCATCTAAACTCTTGACATTCTAAGAAGTCATCTGATGGTCCACCCCTTTGCCCAAGGTTAACTTGATCAATAATGAAAAAATTATAACAATGAATGGGATGGTTCTTAATGTGTCTAAAAAGGGCATTTATTTCATCCTTATTGTGTATATCATACAAATGTTGGTAAATTCTAGATTTTAAAGCCCTTTTTGTCTTCCCTATATAAAAACACTCACAGGATTGACATTGGGCAACATACACAACTCCCTCGCTCTCACAATAGTACTTTTGTTTAAGCTTAACAATCCCATACTGGTACCTTCCAAAATACATCAATATTGTTGACAAAGCCCACATCTGACCATTCCTCCATTAACCCTGGTATGATAGGGTCTTTCAAGCATTGTTTTCAACATACATCTTTTTAGTACACAGTTACTAGTTTGTCACCAACTATTTTGAAATGTCTTGATCCACCCTAAAAAGACTCTAGTTTCTTTGAATGATATCCCTTATATTAGGAAAGTGTAGGTTGGAAGGTAATATCATGGCCCTTTGATATTGACCTGAATCCAACTCTCTGCTGGCACTCATTATTGGCTCCCCCTGGGCTGTACCTAAGAATGGGGTGAAATGCCCATGCTTCTTTTTCCTATCCACCTCTTTGAAGATGTCACATAAGAATGGATCTGGATATCCTCTCCTTATTAACATGCCTTTAAGTATGTCCCATTCTTTAAGTAATAACATGCCTTTAAGTATTTACATCATCATATGGGCTCTGGGAGCATCCTGAGACAGAATTTGAATAGAGAAGAACAGCAGGCCTTAAATGATCTTAAATCTAATACTAATATTATTATTCTCCCTGCTGATAAGGGAGGGGCGGTTGTTGTCATGGACTCCAGTTATTACTGGGTTGAGGGAAAGAGACAATTGTCTAACACTCAGTATTATTTGAACATGCCTTTGGACCCCACTCTCAATTTTAAGCAGGATATAGATGACTTTTTGCAATCCGCTGTTGAGGAAGGGATTATTAGTGCCAAAACCAAAATTCAATTGACTGTACTGGACCCAGGTAAACAATATTTATATTTATTGCTCAAAATCCACAAATCTTTCCAAACACCTCCAGGTAGACCGATTGTTTCAGGAATTGGTTCACTCACTGAACCCTTGTCTGCTTATCTAACTGAATATTTAAAACCCTTACTTAGCCACATTAGGGCCAGAATAAAAGATACAACTGAATTTCTGCAAATAGTTTTAGATTCCCAATTGGAACCCCAGTGGTTAATGTGCACACTGGATGTCAAATCACTTTACACCTGCATTCCCCATTGGGCGGGACTGACGGCATTGGAATTCTGGCCCAATAAAACAAATATCTACAGCCCAGGTATCAACACTCTTTTAATTTGCATGGCTGAACATGTACTTACTAAAAATGTGTTTTATTTCCAAGATCAATGTTATTGGCAGATCCAGGGTACAGCTATGGGAGCATCTTTTGCTCCCATCTACGCAGATCTCTATATGGGGTATATTGAGGAACACATCATTTATAATGAGTTACACAATCTGTATTTACCTGAAATTGATATTTGGCGACTTTACTTAGACGATTGCTGGCTTGTTTGGAGAGGGGGCACAGAATATCTTGAAGAGTTTGTCGATTATCTCAATTGTAACAAATGGGGGGTACAATTCACTGTCAACTGCAATGATAAAGAAATTAATTTTCTTGATGTACACCTAGAACATAAGCCAGATCACACCCTAAGAACCACGGTTTATAGGAAGTACCCCCAATATAATAGTTTGTTACATGCCTCCAGTCTCCATCCCAAGCATATTATTAATAACATTCCTAAATCTCAGTTCCTTAGAATTAAGAGAATCTGTTCCTCACAGCAGGACCTTACCCATTGCCATCATGATCTTACCAACAGGTTTTTGGAGAGGGGGTACAATCTAGACAATGTCAAATCAGCATCACAATGGGCTCACAGTCAACCAAGGGATAGCCTTTTGACATACAGATATAAACATACCAGAAATAGTCAGGATACTCTTTGGTTGGTTACCACGTTCGGAAGGAACACTAGCCATTTCATTGAGATTATTCACAAACATTGGAATATACTCAAAACTAACACACGGCTTGATGATTGGTTGGGCAACAGATGTCAGTTCTCATACCGAAAAGGGAAAACATTAGGTTCTCATTTTTCACACTATAAAAAGTTTAGGTGCCAGGAGGTCATTCATCACCAAATGACTTTGTCAGGGGAGAAACTAGTTGGGTGTTACCCATGTGGGCATTGTTCCTTTTGCAAACATGCCTTTAAGACCAAAAACTTTACTAGCAAGAACAGAGGCAAATTATTTGACATTAATTGTTTTGCAAACTGTGGAACTGATTGGGTCATTTATTTGGCCACATGTACTTGTCAAGCATTTTACATTGGACAAACATCAAGACAGTTTAGATGACGCATGTCGGAACATTTAGGAGACATCAGGAATGCTAGAATGACCAATGCTTTGTATAGACACAGCTTGATTCACAACACAGCCAAATTTACATTTACCATCATTGATAGAATATTGAGAAACAAATCCTTCAAAACAGGGTGGCACAACTTACTTAATACCAAAGAAAAGAAATGGATAGCCAAATTAGGTGGTCTCTTTCCACCAGGTTTAAATGATAAACTGTAATATATTGTGTATAAGTAGGAGTTATGCCTTGTATTTTTGAGTATAATATTGCCATTTATATTTTTCTGCATTTCTAATTGTTTATTTTTTTAGGTTTATTTTTGCACATAAGATCTATTTTCACCATCTTACAATTATATTTTTCTCACAGGAAATTATGTCATTTATTGCTTTATTGGATACTATATTTAAATGCAGTTTCTGTACTGCCAATCATGTCTAACCACTGAGGAAAGCTATATGCTGAAACCGGTCTGGTTATAATAAACATTTACTGCTTCTAATTCCTGGTGCTGGCCTCTTTTTTGTTTTTATACAAGTTACTCTGGCCTGTGCATCTACCGTACTTGCTAGCCTTTCGTTGGTCCATCTTTAGCATAGTAGATTGATACTTTTATTACCAAAACTTTCATTCTTAAATAAATAGACTAAGTTGAGCTTTCTGACAAATAGTTTCAACTGTATAAGGATGTCATCAATTCCGGCTGTCCTAGCTGGTACAAATTTCAAACCTTTTTCAAATAAATTTGCCCAAGGTTGAGAAACTGTTGCATCACTGTAGTTGCATATCTTGAAATCATCAGCAGTGTTGGAAACAATGTTATAAATTAAACATTGTTCCACCAGTAATTGTCTGTTCCCCTCCCCCTGTCCCTCCAATGGGGTTGCTGCTGAGTATATCTGTTCCCCCCTCGTCGGTATCCCTGTATTCCCCTCCCTTTGGTTCCTTAATTTCTCTGATCTCCTCAGAGTGGGAAATTCTAAAGGGTCAGCCACTACCACGCCATCATTTTCAAGGGGGTTTCTATCTAAATACTCATTCACCACTTCTTCATTCACATTTGACCCACTGATAACTTGGTTGTTGCTAATGGAGGGGCAGGGTAAGCCTTACCAGACTCATAGTCACATTTGTCTTTAATTAACTTATTAGCCTTCTTTGCTCTGAGATCAGTAATTATGTTATCAACCTTAACAAAAAATGCTCTATATTCATCCTTTTCACAATCAAATAATAGATCGGACAGGATACTAGCATCAATTTTGGCAAAAAAAACCATCAAAGTACTCATCTTTCTGTCATTGTCTCCAATTAAAACATTTAACAGATTACAACCATGATGGCGGAAAAGTTCAAGTAACTCACAGTACAGCTCCAAATCTTTCACTAAGCCTGTCAGATACTTCCATGATCATAACCCTTTAGAGATTTGTTCCCGCTTTGAACATTCCTTCAGATAACTGTTTTCAAGTTGTAGCTTTCTATATTTCAAAACATTATCTTGTAAAGTCTTTAGTTGCCAGCCAACAGTTGCAAAATTCTTCTCACGGCCATCCAATCCGAACCTCTACCCATAGCCTTCATCAAACCAAACACGAATGTAAAAATAACCAGGAAGTCTCATACCTCTGTAGTCCACATTGTCATTGGATGGTACATTAGATCCATTGTTCATCGCCTCCATGTTTTCAGCATTGCCATGGTGACCCCCATTCCTTTGAACTGATGCAATAGATGAAAAAGTTGAGCCTTGAGAGGAAACAAAAAATTCTTGTTGGCTGGTAATGAAATTGTTGTTTAAGCCAGCCCACTCATTCGACACAGCAGAAACTTGCTGTGTTAGCTCTTGCACAAGTAGGGTTAAATTGACAATAGAGGCCACAAATTCCCCTAACCCACTTATCACCAGCAAATACCCATGCCCATTTGGTGACATTAGTCAACAGGACCGAATCACTGACAGCCATACTTTACACTGTTGCATGGCTAGTGCGCAATCTGTAATCCATGTTCTCCTATCTTGAGGATACTGCTCACCACAGTAAATGACCAAAGCAGCTAGTCTATACAACTCTTTCACCTATAGGGCACCATGTAGAGTCTGTGCTACTGCCCACAGCTGCATTCATTGGTGAGTTTTCAATGAAAACACAAGACTAAATTCTGTGACAAGATTAAATTCTGTGCATTAGCAGATGTAGTTTTGGAAGTACAGAATTTGTGTTAAACACTATAGGATAAGTTAAACAAAATAGATGCTGAGAAAATGTGGGACTGAATCTATAGATGTGTATTAGATACAATGGGATGGAATGTACAAACATTAGGTACTACTGAATGGGACGCACAGACTTCATTAATAAATGTGGGATGGGAGGTGAAGAATTTTTTAGGGATAGTAGGAGAGGAGATACAGTCCCTCTAATGCACCTTTTGCATATCCACAAAAGAAAATAAAACACTAGAACTACTTAATATAAGGATTTAAACTTTGCTTGCGACTTAAGTAGGACATGTTGGAGGCACAGCTGGATCAAGGTCAAATGGGACCTTAGGCAGGGTAATGGATCACCCCCCCTACCACCACCCTTGCAGCCATTCCATTGTCCCATAACTTAGCTATTTCTCCCCAGTTACCATAAACACTGTTGAAAACTCTCAGTGTGCATATTGTTTTCTGATTTACTTCTACAATGATTACAGATACTAGGATCTCATTTAAAACTTTTATTTCAAAATTTATTGCAGAAACACTGATAGCCATTTGCTAAAGAAAGCAACATAGTCTCACAATGAAAATTGGCTTAGCATTACAACTTCTCTGCCTTTGAAACTCACTTTCACTGAAACAGCATTGAAACACACATTCAAAGAAAATCCATCCATCATAGGCCCCTTGTATACATTTTTAGGACCCTGCAAGAGTTCTTTGATTCACTTTCCTGGTTGTATTAAATTATAGCCATTCTATAATACAGCACCACTTGTCAGAGCGTGCTTTAAATTTATAGTTTTGAATACCTTTACAGTAAGCAATGAAATAAAACTTGAACCAGTAATGACAAAACTGCCCGATTCCGAACATTCCAACCATAAAAGGCCACTCAAACTTCTGTTTTTACAATCCACCATTATCAGTCAATATGCACAAACTCTGCAGAAAATAATTCCTCATTAAAGAGATCTGTAACTAATACATAAATAAATCAAGACATTAATACATAAATCACCTCTACCAAAACTATTACAACTATTTGCTTGCTATAAGTAATAGACGTAGTAGAAGTGAAATATTTTAAGTATATATTCTTAACTATGCATTTTAAACAAGTATTTATTCTAAACATAAGACTGCGGTGGTGGTGCTGCGGTAGCATTGTTGCCTCACAGTTAGACGTTGCCCGTTTGATTCTCAGTTAGAGCTTCTTCTGTGTGGTGACATGCGTGAATGGGCATTCCTTTGTAGAAGGTTGTGCGTTAGGCCCGGCAAGCCAGCATGTAAAACTCTACTGCCAATCATTAGCGGACCGGAGTTCCGCAGTGGCGACCCCTAACCGGGAAAAGCCGAAAGACGCAAACATTTATCTAAACATAAATTCATAACTTTTTAACTATGCTTTTCAACTATGTATTTTAAACAAGTTGTTGTGTCTTTCAGCTTTTCCCGGTTAGGGGTCGCCTCAGCGGAACTCCGGTCCGCTAATGACTGGCAGTAGATTTTTTTACGTACCGAGTTGCCAGCCCTGACGCACAACCTTCAATGAAGGTATGCCCATTCATGCATGTCTCCACACAGAAGATGCTCTAGCTGAGAATCGAACAGGACGACGTCTTACTGTGAGGCGACAACGCTACTGCAGCACCACCACCGCAGTTATATTATTTTAAACAAGTATTTATTTTAAACATAAATATAAATTCATAACACTTGACACAAACTTATAAAAGTTGATTTAATTATTGTACAATGTAAGTACATGTATTTCAGCAAGCGCTTACATATTTTTAATGCAAGCAACACACACAGCATATTATTTAGGAGCTTCATTTATTGAAATCTAACAGTGAAGCACTAACTTAACTGATGTATCCTTTATCAATTACTAATCAAGCAGCACAGTTTACTCGTGTAATTAATTGAAGGGAAGTTGAGAGTGGGACAGGTTTTATACCACAGTGTGATGTAACTGCATGTGGTCTGAAGAAGTCTCACTATAAGCGAGACAAAAGCGCTTAATAGAAATAAAGTGTAGTAGGTTTTTACAACTGGATTGTGCTTTTTATTTTACAACAGTGGAACATTTTATAGCTGGAATACTTGGTTTTCCTTTGGATTACTTCTGGACTGTGCCTAGTTTGTGAAAGGAATACTTGGTTTTCCTTTGGATTACTTCTGGTCTGTGCCTGGCTTATGAAGGGGTCTGTCCATTTTGGAGATTCGCAAACTTTTAAAGTCGCTAGAATAAAATGTATTGTATCATGAATTTTCAGAAGGATGTGAAGTCTGAAACTTAAATGCTTGTCATTATTTACTGCATTCTGTCCTCACTGATTTGCCACAATAAACACAGAAAACCAAAAATTATATGAGGAATAGACTAAAAATATGAGGCAAAAATCTGGACTTTTTTTGAACATCTGGAGATTTGAAAGACACCTCCCTCCCTCTTTTACACAAACACTCACACACACACACACACACACACACACACACACACACACACACACACACACACACACACACACACACACACACACACACACACACACACACACACACACACACACACACACACACACACACACACACACACACACACACACCTATCTTCATACCTACCACTCAAACAAACACACTCCCACACACACACCTACCTCTCACTTGTCCGTTCGTGGTCCGCATTTCAAACATCTTCTGGCATTCAAATTCTGTGCATATGGAAGACGAAGATGTTATTATCAGAAGACGAAAATAGGTCGCACACACCTGCTGCATGTGTACAACCGAACACAAATGGCATTCAGCATTCTTCTTAAAGAAGAATGTCCTTAAAAAAAAAACATTTTTTTTTTAATTAAAAAATAAATCTCCCGGCAAGCAGCCCTCTCCCAGCCAGTGGGCCCTAGGCAACTGCCTTGGTTGCTTAGAGCTGGATCTGGCTCTGGTTAGAGGGACAAGTACATATCTCAGATAATTCCCATTCTCTGAAATAGGATTCCCATCCATGTCAAACAGAGCGCTTCCCTAACCCTATTCAAGCATAACCTGGACCAGTGGATGGAAAATGAGAAATTTACACCTGGTGTGACACTTATGTGTCTGATGGACAGTGACAGCCATTAAATCATGCCCTAACTAACATATACCCCTTAAAATAATCTCTAGGGCATAATAACTCAAGGGATACATTTGGGCTGCATGGCTAGGCTTATAAAGGTTCCAGTGGTCATTAGCCTAGTATGAACCTATGAACCTGAATATTACAGTAGAGAGTCAATTATTTGAACTAATTTGGATCTGTGGTAGTTCAGATAATCAAACTGTTCTGATAATCAAACATACATTCATTGAACCGGATAAACAACGGCAAAAATATTGTTTTTTCTGCATGCTTTTCAACCATTCAGTGATTCCAGTGGACAATAAAGAATATTTTTCACACACAAGCAAGTTATTAGCTCAAAAGACATGCACAAGCAAATACTTATTACGTTTACATATTCCGACTTTATGATTTTATTTACTCAAAAACTTTAGAAGGCTGTGTTTGGATAATTGACATTTCTGATAATCGACGTTCGGATAATCAACTCTCTACTGTATGTCGCATAGAAGACTATGTATGTCTTCCATGATGTATGTAGACTGTTATACATAGAGTGGGAGATAGAGAGTGTGTATTTGAGACTGGGAGTCAGTATGTACTTAGTACGTATTATAAATTGTGGAAAGTGAAGTACAAATGGTGTATGAAGAACAGTGGGATGGGACAAACACAGCATGGCTTACATACTGTGGGAAAGAAAGTACAAGCTCTGCATTAGAGACAATGGGAGGTGCAGATTCTTTTTTAGATTTGGAATGAGGGGACACAACGACCATGGTTTAGGGACTGTATGATGGGATGCAAAGTTATGTGTTACAGACTGAATGACAGAACATCTGCACTGTCTGTCATGGAAAGTAGGCTAGAAAGTGCAGAATGCATGCCCTGGATTAGTCTGCATTATACATTGTGGAATAAGATAAAAAAAAAAAAAAAGGTTCCGCATTAGAAACCAAAAGTCTGAAGGGTTAGACTGCATAACTGAAATTGAAAAATAACATGTGCAGACTGCTTTGCAGACCATGGGATATCAGGAAAAGAATATATCTGGAAGTGAAAGACAAGATATGAAGACTATTAGAAAGTGTCAGATGTGAGGTACAGACTTCACATCAAGGGCTGAGGGATAGGATGTAGAAAAAGAATTAAGGATAGTGGAAGAGGAAGCTCTGATTGTGTAGAGACAGACAGAAGGGCCTATATTTTTTGCTCTTCCTTTGGGATAAACAAACTGCACTGGGGACTGAACATGCATATGTACAGACTGCATATGATGTATTCTAGGATGGGGCATGCATTGTACACATTGGAGACTGTATGATGGGAGGTACTGGCTAAGTAATTAAGTCTATGGGTGTGAAAAATACTATGAGGACTGTGGGGGGGTTTGTACAATATATGTATTCAGATTCCCTATTAGATGTACAAGACATGATAGTCCAAATCCTGACATTTTTGCAGGGGGGCTTCACAATCCTGCACTCTCCAGTGTGGAGGACAGAACCCTACACCCACAGTCTTCATAAATGTTATCTCCAAGATCACTGTACTTTAGTGAAGGAATACACTGAAATACCCCTATTTTGGAAGGAGCATATAGTCCTTTAACAGCACTTCAGTTTTTCCTGTTCCAAGGATAATGCATATGCTCTTCAGACTTTAATCAGGCATTCACATATTTATGAATGTGAGAGATGGAAAGTAAAACATGTCAGGGATTGTTGGATGAAAGTATAGGCGGTCTGTTTGGGTGATCATTTAGGATGTACCTACTGCACTTAGCACAGTGGGTTGGGATACATACTATGTGGATTAAAGATTCTAAAAAAGGAGGCATAGGTACTAGATTAGACTGCAGGGCAGGAAGCTCATGTTACTGGAACTGTGTGATTCGAGGGAAAGGCTGCATATTTGTGACTATGGGATGGATAGTATGATATCTGTTTTAGGAAGTATGGAATGGGAGATGTAGATACACTGATTTTGAGGCACAAAGTTCAGATACCATTAGGAATTGTGGAATAGGATGTACAGACTGCATATTACAGCCAGTGGGTCACAATGCACTGTGGAATGGGATATATAGGCTGTATATTAATAACCATATGATGGGAGGTAAAAAATAGTACATATCATGAAGTGTGGGTCATGATCTAAAGACTACAGGGGGCATAGATCAAGTGTAAGACAATGTGGTACAGGATTCACATTGTAGAGATTGTGGAATGTGAGGTACACATATTCATTAGGTCTCTTCATATGTGAGCATAAACTGTGTGTTAGGCATGGTGGAATGCAATATACAGACTGCATATCTGGGAAATACAGTGTACAAGGGATAGTGGAACAGGATATACATTACTTAATCAGACACTGTGGAAAGGGTGAAATGGACTGCATTTTATGGATCCTCTGCATGGAGTTATAGAATGTGTATTAGTGATTGTGGGAGTGGGTACAGTTTCTTCATTAGGGACAATGGATTTGAAGATAAAGACTGTGTAGTAAGGACTATGGGGCAAAACATTGGCTGTGTATTTTTAAATCTGATGCATATACAGTGTATTAGAAACCATGCATTTGGAAGTACAGAATGTGTATGAGTGTATGTAAGATAGCAGGCATGTCTTCTATACACTCATGCATATGCTGAGTTAAAGTAGATGGACACTCAGGTGACAGCTGGAGTCATGTCACAGACTGGCCCTGGGTTTATTTCTCCTTACCCTTCTTGCTATGCTGGGGGTATTAGAGAAGTGCACTACAGCTGAACTGAACTTTGGAGGACAACCTAGGCTAAGACTGAGGATGTTTCCTGATCCACCAGGTATCAAACAAAATGAATCCAGGCCCCACTCTGCTAATGAGAAACAAGGACAGTAAGTTTGATATTTTTTATTGGAGTTTTCAGCGAAATATGGAAATAGTGTGAATAATGATCCAGAACAGAAACAAAAGTAAAGTAAACTGCCTTTATAAGTAAAGCATTTACAATTCTCAACAGCAATGAGATAGGTCCCACAGAATGAAGACTTACACAAAGTTTGGTGGGGACTGTCCATCAACCCTGACCATTGAGACAATTGTTTGACAACATGAATGGATCCAAAATGCAGTACAATTCTGTCATTATGGATTTCTCCCACAGATCCCTGCAACACCCACTTCCTCAGGAATGTCAGTCCTAGTACAGAAACCAAGCTGTGTCGATAGCCAGACCCATCAAGCCACGATCCCCTGGGTTCTTTCCTAGGGTACAGGCAAACAGCAAAGAGTAGCACGCAGAGGTACACACAGACACACACACACACACACACACACACACACACACACACACACACACACACAGACACAGACACACACACACACACACACACACACACACACACACACACACACACACACACACACACACACACACACACACACACACACACACAACTTACTGCTTAAAAAAGGCAGTCCTGTGAATTGGAAGAATGATGCAACCAATAAATACATGGCATCTCACTAGATGTATGACCACAGCAGCACTTCTCACTGGGAAGCTCTGAGAGTCCTCATGCAGGGCTACCAGAATATAGTCATGTTATAAGGGAGCACAAAGGATTCTATACTTACCAGGCTTTGGCCACAATGGATAGCACCTTGGAAGTCCTTGTACTGTAAGGCACCCCTCAAAAAGCAACACTCAGCCTGTAAGTGACAACCACTCACAGCAAACCAGATGAAATTACTATTAGACTCCATAATGTTAACAATGCAGAAATATCCCAAGGACTATCTACACCGTTTGGGGATCCTTCTCCAGCTCACCGTGAGAACCAGGGACTCCACACTAGACAGCAAGGATGTTGAAGCCTAGAATCAGACAGAAACACCCATCTCATTCTACTGTGGAGTGTAAAGAGTGAGATTACCATTCCCCAAAAACTAGGACAGCTTCTACTGTCCATAAGTTTAAAAGTATGGGTCTTTTCTGATGCATTGGAAACTACCAATGTAAATTAAAAGAAAACGAGAGGCTGAAAGATGTTTCTCCCTGAAAGCATTAACCAGAAAAGCTGCTATCCCAAGGATGACACTGTAGGATGCTCAGCATTACTTTTAGGAACCCCTTTGTTAGAAGAAAAACAAAAAAACAAGAAGAGAGGAAATTGTCCTTTAAAAAAGAGGAGTATGTTTTCTCCTCAGGAGGCTAACCTCCAAGGACTTGGATGACTAACCAAAGAACACTTCCTGTTTCAATGCACAGTCCAGAGTACTGTTACTCTGCCTGTCCTCTAGGGAAGACAACCTAATAAATATAATTATGTCCAAGTACACTAATAAGCTGCCATAGTGTCTGCACAATCAATATTGTAAAATACTATGAGAGCCCATCCGACTGCTTATAGAAGGGGTCTGGAAAATGTCTTCCTTGTCCCTAGATTCTGGGAAATCCTTGATCATGATTAGTATCAGTTTTAACAGAAAGGACAGGTATTATGATAGTAAAATAGCTGACAGCCCTAAGCCCCATATCAGCAGAGATATAAACCTTGTTGCCACACTTGCCCAAAGCTCTCAACTCCTTTTCAAGTAGCAGAGGGAAAGATCATTCTAATCCCTGTATCACTACTAATGCTGAGGGATCATGAGTCCACTATAGGATGCTTACATAATAAATTATTCCAGACAGTAACGTATACCATACATTAATACTTTTGAAGGGCCTGGAGCAGAATGAGGCTAATTCAAAGAGAGGAACAACCAAGGGCTCTGAGAACTTCTTCATTGGGAAGGATCACTGGGGGGGTGAGGAGGGAATATAGGCCAGAGCATGCTAGATGCATGAGCCATCAAGAGTCCTCAAAAAGAGGGCATCCACAGAGAACTGTGAAGAGTAGAGGAGCTGCATTGCTTTTCTCATCTCAGAAATAAGGTTCTTGCACACCTCAAACTCCCAAAGTGACCCCCAAGTGGGAGGATGCCTCACATCCTCCAACAATCTCAAATAGGAGGACTTATTCACAAGTATACACAAGTGCAAACATGCAATAGGTGCCCTCTAGATTGTGAGGTAGGCCGGGACCATCGGTGACCATATGCAAACTCCAGAAGCAGTGCGTGAGAGGGAGAGGCCTACATCAGGACTGGTGCTAAAAGTCACAAAGTGTGAAATTTTGAACATGTGAATCAAACTCTCACTAAGCATGACATAAACATATAGGGGACTTCCAAGATGGCTGCACACCGAGTAATGGCTTAATTTCGGCCTCCAAGTGTGAACACAGAAATTCAGAAAACAGAGCCGATGAACTTATCTTTTTGGGTAAATTTCAGTAACTGGCTAGTATGTGCACTGCCTGGATACCAACAAAAACTGAATTCAGAGAACCTGAAAGAAAATCAGTCACAAAAGGTGAGGAGAAATTGCTGACTGGGAAGAATTCTGCAGCTGTTTAGCAAAAGCAGTGCAAGCTCCAGCACTGGTGCAAGACATGACTTTCAATAACCTAGAGGATATAATAAGTCAAATGCACTTGGAGCTGATTAAAATATATGAAACACTGAAGGAGTACATCAACTTAAATAAAAGTCTACAAAAAATTTAAGAAGCTATAAACAGATATTCAGATGAGGTGATAAAACTGAAATATCAGAGGACAAAATGAAAAAAAGCCTGTCTGAAAATGAGACTGCTGAAGAAGTGATGCTTCAAAAAATAATAGAATTAGAGGACAGAGCACATAGGGAAAACCTAAGATATTTTGCTGTCCTAGAGAAGCTGGAAGGAAAAGGCCCTATTAATTTTATGAAAATACAAATAAGCAATTGGACTGGTATTCCACAGCTGGAGTTGTTAACTGAAAGGGGCACATTATGTGTATGTTCCAAACCTGGCCATGAGAAATCAAACTACACATTTAATAGTAAAGATGCAATCCTACCAGCGGAAAGAGTTGATTCTGACAAAACTGTGGCAGAAGAACAAAGTACTAAAACTGGGAGGCAGCAGAGTGTTTGGGGAAAATGATTACTCACTGTACACCAGGCAGAAGAGGAGTACATTTATTCCACTAATCAGGGAATGTTGAGAAGCGGGCATGAGATTCAAGATGCTGTATCCAGCTATTTTCAGGATATTCTTTCTTGGAGAGTCAAAATCATTTTTTGATGCAGAACATACTAAGGAGGAAATACAAAAGTCTGTCCAACAAAATGGGAGCTATGAAACAAAAGGAGATTCTGCTTCTTGTTCTTCTGATAATAAAGCCCATAGAGAGACTGTGCCAGTGAAACCTTTTCCAATGTTTTAAAGGAAAATACTTTAGAGACAGAAAAAAGCACTCAAGTTGACTAGAAGAAATGGGAGTACTTTGGAAATGAATTAGGGACTAGATTTGGGAGGTGGAAATCAACAGAAAGAAAACCAGCAACTTGAAAATTGACAAATAACTGTAGGATTAAAAAACATTACTCAAAATTGTGAAATATGACAGAACAAGAAAACCTGGAAATATTGAACTTCTTTGATTTTGTTAAACTTATAGGGGACTCCAAAGCATATACCCTGCTTCATGTTATTAATGTTTAGAAGAACATTTAGGAGAGGGGAAGAGGAAGGAGAGAGTTAACTGTAAGTAAAACAACATTTTGTTTGTAACAGTAGTATTTTTATAATGCATTAAATAAGCTAGACGCTATAAATTAAATCTTTCTCAGTTATTTTCGAGTGTAATATGGATACTAAAATAAACAGGTGCCCCTGTTTTTTTTTTCCTTCTTTTCTCTTTCTCTTTGTTTGGTTTTAAGAAATGTAGGCACTGCAATATAAAAAGGAAGAAAAGTTCAGTCAAAAGAGCATAATACAAGAAAAACTGATGTGCTTTTTCTAACTCTTGCAAAGGGGAATGACTGGATAAAGGCTCTTGGCTTGATCTAGTAACACATTTTAAGGGGAAGCAAATACATAAAAAAGAACACTGAATATAATAATAAAAAGTTTTCCTGTAGCATAGAAATGATTGCTTGTAGAGGCAATTGTGTATCTGGTTATCATGTCTCCATGGAGACAATCTGATAAGGAGCAATGAAAACAGAATACTTCTTTCTTTCAAATGCTTTCTTTCAATGGTTATGAGATAATGTTTTCTGAAAGCATTGAAGTGTTTCCCAATCTGATAGGAATAAAGATTAGAAAAAATAAATGTGTCTAAGTATGGATAACATTGCTTACAGGTTAATCTAACTGCGTGTTTGTGGCTGTCAGTCTGGGACAATTGTTCCTATTAGGAGGGTTAAACTTAGTTTTTGAAGATGTACATAGTTTTGTGTGTTAGTATTAAGTTAAGTTTTAGGGGTGTTCTGGTGTGTTTTCTTGAGGGCTTTCTGTAAAACAAAAAGTTTTGCACTACATGCCATAGGTTCAAATGGATATGACAAGAAACAACTGTATAAAAGATCAACCTGCCAAACATTAGTGTATGCATGAAGCACAAAAGCTGGAACTAGACATTAAAAAAAGCTGTTTCACGTGTCAGGTAGGAATAATAACGTCTTAACATAATGATAACACTTTATTATCTTTAAATGTAAATGGTCTCACTGATATACACAAAGAATGAGGAGTGAACTATATTAAAATGTAGAGTTCAAATAGTTATTCTACAGGAGACACATTTGGGAAGGACTGAGAATGTGAATTTGATAAAGAAGGGTTATTCAGTGGAATACCTGGGACAAATGAAAAGAGGAGTACTTATATTAATTGCAAGAGGGGCTTTACTAGAAAGGCTCACCCAGACTTTGCTACACTTTGCTGTGAGGGAAAGGTTAGTTTGCTTTTTATTTGTTGCATTTTGTATTACTTTATTGCCTTTTTCTATTTTGAATACTGTGGTTTTTCTTTACCTTGTGTTTTACTTGTATTCTGCTTTCAACTGCATATTAAAACTTGAAAAGAAACCACAGCTCTGTCTCTTGTGAGTCAGACAGTTGTCAGAAGAAATCAATTAAGGACTTACACATAAGACAGAACAGGTCAGTTAAGGTTAATCATCTCGGAGCTGAGTAGGTGGAGCTATAAACTACACCTTCTATTTAAGGGGTAAAATAAAAACAATGTCAGAGCTTTACTACAAAGGCTTACCCAGACTCTGTTACACTTTGCTGTGAGGGAAAGGTTAGTTTGCTTTTTATTTGTTGTATTTTCTATTACTTTATTGCCTTTGTCTGTTTTGATTACTGTGATATATTTTCTTTACCTTGTGTTTTATTTGTATTCTTTTTTTAACTGCATATTACAAGTTGAAAAGAGACCACGGCTCTGTCTCTTGTGAGTCAGGCAGAAATTTTTTCCCCACCCTCCCACCTGGTTACTGTTGTGTTCTTAAACACCATTAGTTGCCTGCCCCTTATGTTAATTTCACCATATATCTCAGTTCCTCTCTGCTTTTACTGGCTTGTGTGAGTAAGCACAAAATTATCATTTTGTGAAATCACTCCCCTTCAACAATTTAAATTTACTGGTCATCCTACTATATTCCATAGTACCAGAATACAAAAGTGACCACCCCTTTCAATCTATCTTGCTGTTTTAAAAATAATGACTCTCCACTAAAATTTAACTTTTTAGACAGGTAAAACTTAAGTTACCTACTTTCTCTAGGGTTGCTACCCCTCTGTTTTTTTCCAGACTATCCAGAAATCAAACTGATTCTCCAGTAGTCCGGAAAACACTGTATTCTGTTTCAAAAAGGAAACAGACAATCGGAATTTGTAAATCGGCTGATTTACTATTCTTTTATTTAAAGAAAAGCATAGTAAATCAGCTGAAAGGAGGCAGCAGGAATAGAAAAAGAGGGCGTTCCTCACAGTTATGTCATCGTGACATCACAAAGTGGGCAGAATGTGGGTGGGGATGGGGGGGATGGGCTGAGTTACTGATGACATGAGGGGTGTGGCTTTACTCCAGTTTTAGCCACAATGAAAGGTGGCAACCCTAACATTTACATCTAACTCCTCTAGTGCACATTGCAGTGTTTAGAATAATCCATTTTTTTTTCATCTTACCTTTAAGCATACCTGTGACTAGCACTTGCTCTAAAACCTGCACTAGGAAGCCTTAAACTGATAGAAGCATTCAACTCTCCTTGTCAATAAGGAGAAATTAATCAAAGGCACTAAACAGCCTATAATTGCAAAGTACCTTGCTAAGTTAAGGGAAAACAGCTCTTGTACTTTACAAAAAAAAGCAGCAAACCAGACATGTCTAAGGGTCAGCGTCCAGTGATTTCTCCTGTCCACCTGGTGAATCTGGGCATACAGGGGCAATGCAGCAATTGCCTCATGGACACAGATAACCCTCTCCTCCTACCACCCAACACTACAACCTGTGAGAGATGCACTTACATAGCCAAACTGGAAGCAAAGTTCTCTCCATCCAAGATGGTGCTAGACAGTCAAGAGGAGAAGGTTAACACCCACACTACACCTCAAGCAACACATAGCCCTTCTAAACCCACACCACCAACACCCTCACATAGCAACACTAAACCCTCATATGCGAAGATCCTTAACAGTAACCTGCCCAAGCAACAAGGGCCTCCAAAGCTGAAACACAAACAAACACCAATCACAACCAAAGTGTCACATAGCTCACAACACCAGTGTGCCACCCAACAACAGCCCCTAAGGCAAGACAACATACCCAACACTTTAGTCATAGGTGACTCTATAGTGAGGCACACTGATGTCCCACTCATCAGACTGAACAAGGAGAAAATTACAGTCAGCTGCCTGTCGGGTGCCAGGATCCGCCACATAATGCATGCACTCAAGTCACTCCACAACAAGTACAAATATGACTCTGTCATTGTCCATGTTGGAGTGAATGACTTGAGATGCACCTCCCTGGACTACAGGAAAAGAGACATGGAAGAGCTCTCGGATCATGTGGCCCAGGCAGGTATGACCCTAGCCCTGAGTAGCATCCTGCCGTCACCCAGAATGATACCACAATATAAGGACAAAATGATTGACTTCAACAATTGGCTAAGCTTCTAGTGTCATTCAAAGGGGATCCAGTATCTGTCTGCCTGGGATGACATGATCGACAGACCATGATGCTTTGCCAGTGATGGTCTGCACCTGTCGCCCTTGGGATTCAGGTTACTGGCTAAGGCTCTTGCCACCCCTATAGTACCTTTTTTAGGCAAAGTTCAAAGGACAAAACCACCAATGTAAGAGGTACAAGCATGCAAACTCTGAAGGTAATGCTACTCAATGCTAGAAGTCTAAACCTCAAAATGCACTCTCTTGAGGCACTCCTAAAAATGGAGAACATTGATATCTGTGCAGTAACTGAGGCTTGGTTCAAGGCTCCAGAGAGCACCCCTGCAATACCGGGCTACAACTCTTACCACACTTTTCAGCCACCAAACCAGGACCGAAACACTAAAGGTGGAGGAGTGTCCATATTCACCAAGGATATTCACACCACCAGGCAAGTTGCCCAACACAATGCATCTGAAACTCTCCAGGTGCAACTAACACTAGGTAAGACTGCAATCCAAATTGTAGCTTGCTACAGATCCCCCACCATGACCCACCATGCCCCAAGATTCTCACTACACCTTTCTAAACATACTGAAAAATATTAAGATACAACCAAACACCCTAATACTGGGAGATTTCAACTACCCTGCCATTAACTGGGAAAACTACTTGTGTACCAACACCTTCATAAATTCAAATGCCCCGGATCAACTAATCCATAGTCCCACCAGGGGCTCCAATATCCTAGACCTGGTCATTACCAACATGGGAAATCAATGCTCCACATTTATGGTCGCTACCTCGTTGGTCAGGTCTGACCATAAGTTAATCACCCTTGACATCCACATCCCTCCCCCACCCCCCCCAGTAAGGAAACCTCTGTAAAAAACTTCTCCAAAGCCAACGTCATGCTACTCAAGTCAGAAGTGACAAACTTCATGACACCCATGCAGACAGGAACTGAAAGTTTCACTGCTGAATCCTACACTAAGGCACTGTACGAGCACATCCACTCATGCATGAATCGTGCCATCCCAGATAGAACCAAGACGCTCTTCTCCAAAAAAAGGAAGCCAATCTGGTGGTCCCCTGCCATAAACAAACTTTACAACAAAAGGAAGAAACTGTTGCAGAAAAGAGGAAAATCCTAGGATGCAAAAAACTCCCCTACCAGCCTCAGTAAGAAGCTGAGATCCCTCATAAAATCCTCCAAAGCTAGTTACAAAAATAAAATTGCCAAATATTCTAAAGACAACCACAAGGCATTCTATAGCTATGTCAAGAATCTAAATAGCAATGCTCAGATCTGCTCTGAGCTACAACAAAATGGCATTAAATATACTGATCCCAAGGATATTGCCAATATCCTGGCAGATCTATTCAGTGCCAACTTCACCCCCCCTCTCACCCACTAAAGGGCCCATCTCAGTACTGAAAAATTGCCAAGTTCCGGTAATAATGGCACACAGGTAAAAAACTTGCTCTCTAAAGCTAAGAATACAGCATCCATGGGACCAGACGACATCCCAGGTTGTGTACTACATGAACTACAAAATGAACTGCCACCTCACATAAGTGTCATGTTTAATCATAGCCTCACCTCAGGCTTCATGCCCATTGAGTGGCGCACAGCTACAGTTATCCCACTCCACAAGGGGGGGGGGCATTTTGGATCCAGAGAACTACCGCCCCATCAGTCTGACAAGCCAGATCTGCAAGGCAGTGGAATGTATCATCATGGAACTTATAAACAAAAACATTGGCAACCTTCAAACACTGGACCCCACCCAGTTTGGGTTTGTGAAGGGCCAGCCTTGTCTCCTGAACCTGATTGACTTCTTCAAATCAGTCACCAGAGCTGTGGACAAGGGTAAGGCGGTCCACACAACCTATTTGGACCTCGACAAGGCCATCGACACCATCCTCCACTCTGGAATCATAAACTTATTTAACCTGGGCGTTGATCCCTACGTCACTCGATGGGTTGACAATTGGCTTACTGACAGAACCCACACTGTAAAAGTAGCCAACTCCAAATCCAGCTCCAGACAAGTGACAAATGGAGTACCTCAGGGTTCAGTCCTGGGAATGCTCTTGTTTGGTATCTACTTCTCTGAAGTACAGACCAACACTAAGGCACTCTGGCTAACAAAGTTCACAGATGACTGCAAACTGGGAGCTATTATTGAATCCCCAAATTATATGGATATTCTACAAAAGGGCCTTACAGAAACAGATGCTTGGTGAGAGAGCCATGGGCTCAAGCTCAATGCCAAGAAATGTTTAGTTATCCCCTTTGGGAAAAAACACGTACCCGTGAATTACCACATAGGTGGCAGTACACTAAACACCAAAAGTGTGATAAGAGACTTAGGGACACAGGTGGACAGTGGTCTCACCTTTGATAACCACATCGCCACAACAGTCAGGAAATCCTTCTATGTGGCACATCTCATCACTAAGGGCTTTTCATCCAGAAAAAAGGAGGTGATTGTCCCACTGTACTCATCCCTCTTTAAACCCATTATAGAATACAACTCCCTGTTTGGTATGTACCTCTCAAGACATCTGCAACAACTGGAAAGGCTGCAGAAATACCTCACTAAAAGAATCACAGGCCTAAAGCAGATACCCTATGCTGACCATCTAAAAAAAATCCAGCTATACTCTGTCGCATATCATCTACTCAGAGACAATCTCTAATTAACATACAAGGCCTTGTCAAACCCAGAACTGTTGGACATGCTACACTTAAAAAAAGCCCAATCCCTCAGAGCCACACTCTCCAGGGATCTAAACCTTGTCATCACAATGAGCAAAACATGCTGGAGGGATAGGTTCCTGTCCCAGAGACTCCACAGACTCTGGAATGGACTGCCCATACATGTCAAGCAGAGCGCCTTTTTGGCCCTCTTCAAAAGGAACCTTGATGATTGGATGGGAGATAGGAAATTCACCGTGGGGATCACATCAGTCGCCCTGCTAGACCGCGGTCCAGGGAAGTAAATTTTGTGAGAAGAAACAACCAGGGAATTGTTATGGCTAGGCTTGTATAGGCCCTAATGTCGATAGCCTAGTACCAACCTATGAACCTAATAGTGATAGAAGTGGACAAAAAAGATAATAAAGGTAGATTTATAGTAATAAGGGGCTACTGACAAGGGAAAAGGATTATGTTAGTTTGGCATGTATTTATAATCCACCTAAAACTGCTACAATGTAGCGTAAAACATTCTTGGAGAAATAATTAGCTTTCAGCAGGGAATATTACTTATAGGTAGAGACTGGAATTTGATTTGCAGCAGTGACAATGTATTTGGGGATGCAGCAGGGAAAACATAACCAAAGAGGCTATATTTTTTAAGATGTTTATAAAAATATTTGGCATTAAAGATGTAAATTTAGTTAATTATTCTACAAGATAGAAAAAGTAAGCTAGGCTAAACAGATTTATATTTCACAGGAACATGTGCATTTAATTGAAAGTTTTGATATGCATCCAATAACTATTTCAGACACGTCAATAATAACTAAAATAAAAAATATAGTGTAATGAAAAAAATGAGACATTGGCACTTCCCACCTATCTGTTGAAAAGGGAGGAATTTAAGGAATAGCTAGTGGAAATCATTTGGAAGCTGCTAGAGAAGATCTAATGTTTTTCAGAAAATATAGCTAGTAAGTGGGATACAATTAAAATGGAGTTTAAAAATAGGTGGAAATAAGAGAAAGAGAGATATGGTTAACAAGTAACAAGAATTCTTTAGAGGGACTGACAAAGGTTAAAGTATTGCAGGACAGGTAGAATCACACAGAACAAGAAGAGGAGCAATTGCACAATGCTAAACAGAAAATAAGGGATTACCTCGATAATATGCATGAACTTAGAAAGACTGCTGTTAAGCAAACTGTTTTTTGATGATAACTTCAGAGCACAAAAACCTTTAGCACAACAACTCAGGCAACAGAAAGGAGAATGGGCTGCCGCCAAGCTTAGGGAGCCTATAACAAGGAAGATACCAAGAGATCCTGTAGAGATACTAGAAATATTTCAGAAATTTTATGAAAATCTGTATAAAGCAGAGAAATATGGAAATAAAAAGGTACAAATGGAAATGTTTACGGAAGAATTAAATATGCCAAGATTAAAGGTAGATAAGGCTCAATTACTAGCAGTTAGAATAGGAGGAGATTTGATAGTAAAATGGTGATGTATAACCAATCTACGGGAAAGTTCTCAGGAATAAATAGTATTCATGTAGAAATTTGGAAGCATAGAGGGGAAAAAATTATAAAGAGCTGGAAGATTTTAACAGTATTTTAATAGGAGGAGAAGCACCAACATCCTGGAAGAAAGTGGTGATGGCAATAATACCTAAAGAGGGTAAAAACCCATCAGATCCAGCTTCATATAGGCCCATTTCAATTCTAAACCATGATTATAAAGTGTTTTTGACTATAATGGTTAAAAGAATGGAAAAGGTGATGCCAAAATTGATAGATATGGATCAATGTGGTTTTGTGGAGGAGAGGCAAACATTTGACAACATTAACAGAATGGTGATGATCTAGAAAGCAGCAAAACACAAGACAATACCACTGTTGTTGGTGGGTCTTGATGCAGACAAACCATTTTGACAGAGGAAGCTGGGATTTTATGAGCAGGGCAATAGAAGCATTTGCATTCTCTGATAAAATTATAAGGTTTATTAGGAGGATATATGAGGGATCAGAGGCTAAAAATAAAGAGGATGAGTTCCTCTCTGATAAGTTCTGTTTAAGCAGAGGACCCAGGCAGGGGTGTTCTCTTTCCCCTTTCTTATTTGCAATATTTTTAAAACCATTGGCAAAGAAAATAAAGAGACTCAGAAATTCAAGGATATAATTGGTACGGTAGTCAAGAAAAGTTCTTTTTATTTGCAGATGATATTATATACCTGCTAAAATCAGCAAAGGACATCCCAGTGTTGTAGAACATTATGAGACAGTTTCAAGTCTTTTGGGGTACAAAATTAATGACGCTAAAACAAAGGCAATAGTTGTAAACTATGTAGCCACATATGGATTGGTTCAGTAATATCCATATTTGTGGGGACATAATAAAATGAAGTACTTAGGAGTATAAATTAAAAAGGAGTCTGTCATGGCAGCTAGGGATATGTGGGAAGAGATTAAACAAAAGATAATATAAAAACTGAGAATGTGGAAGCTCTGTTTTATGCATATGGATAGCAAGATACAATGTATTTAGTCTCTTTAGTTTTATACACAGGTCAGGCATATTTTTATCAACCAGAGGAGAAGTTGTGAATAGCAATTAATAAAGAGCTAAAGGATTTTATCTTGGAGGGGAAGACGGCAGGAGTCAAGTAAGATAAGTTGAATCTTCCAATAGAACAAGGTGATTTGGGATTACCTGATTTGAATGGGGTATTTCAGAGCTACATATTTAAGGCTCCTATGCATAGCACAAACAGAAAGATAATTAATAGTGGAAAGGGATGATGACAAAACAGGGAGGAAGCTAAAGAAACAAGGAGATACTGGGATTTTGGCTGTAGTTCCATAAAGAGAATAACAATAACTATACAGAATATTATATTCATAAAATAGCAGAAAGTATTCTAAGAACTAAACTAACATGGGAATGGAGAAAGGAAATTCTGCCCATTTAGTAGAATCTACAACAGAAGCTGCTATTAAACAAAAGGATAATTGGTAGCACATCTAAAATATTGCATGATAACAATAAGAATCAATTAGAGGAGGTTGGAAAGGATTGAGAAAAGAGATTGGATAAGTAATTCACAAAGAAACAATGCAGGGTCTATGTATGTCTCCCAAATATGCAACAAAGTTTAAAAGATTTAGGATGTTTGCTTGAAATGGTCTGTATATGTATTTCTATACCCCAAGTAAACTCCAAATATTTTTTCCTCAGGTGGACAGCAAATGTTAGAGGTGTGATGGGGAAGAAAGAGATAATTGGGGACATATTTTCTGGGAGTGTAATAAATTGGTAGACTTTATAATTTTCCTAACTACTCTATCAGAAATTCTGGATAAGCAATTTAGTATAGCTAAGGAAATTATTTTTGAGCTATGATACAGAATTGGAATTGCCTACATATAGAAAGACCTTGCTGAGTCTAATTATGGTGGCTGCTAAAAAAACAATTACTAGAAAATGGAAATTAAAGTCTAAACCACGTTTACTAGTAGTGAATATAGTAACACAGATAAAACAACTGGAAAATGGGATGCTTAGAAAAGAGTAGGAGCAAATTTCATAGAAAAAAATGGGAATTGTGGGGAACAATAATGCAGAATAACATTTTGGTGGAGGAATGAGGTTTAAAGAAGGCAGGATTTGAATGAGCTATGTATTATTTGACTGACACTGACTGGATGGATTACAAGTGATATATAATTTTTGCAACTAAAATATGTCAATATGGTTTGTTTTCATTTATATAAATGCATGACTGCCTAGGTCATAAGTGATAATTTAATAAAGATATTTCTTGTTTAAAAAAAACATGACATAATCATTTAATGACAAACAAAGCCCATGCAAAGTACGACACGATGCATGGTACAATCAACAAATCATCTCAACAAAAAGAAACCAGCACACAAAGAACAGCTCATGGGCACAATTTTATTAATGAACCCATACACTGATGTACCCAAAGGGTAAATTTAAAAAATAAGCATACCAGTTTCAGCAAACAGCCTTCCTCAGTGCAAAAAATAACACAAACTCATTTCCTCCCACTCTTCTTATACACTTATCAACCCCAATTAACAGCATAATTAGCACCTAAAGCTGTTCATTAATTCCAGGTGGAAAAAGTACACCCAATTTAACAATCCATTTACGTTCCTTGTAGTCAATCAAAGAACGTAAACCAACTTTTAAGACATCGTCAGCCCATATTCTATCAATAATAGTAAAAGTAAATCTAGCTGTCTTGTGTTTCATACTATGTTTGTATAACGCATTAGTCTTCTGGCACATTTGACATCACTCAAATGTACTGAAATCCTAAGTTTAAAAGGAAGTGATGTTTGTCCTATGTAAAATGCAGGACAAGGGCATGGGACTAAATAAACCACCCAGTCAGTAGTACAAGTCCCATAAAACCAAAATATCATAAACTTGTGAACAGGTAGATGAGGTGAAACTCTTCCTCTTGGGTACATACTTACTAAAACTAAAATGGCCACAGAGAAAACACCCATGAGCTGGAAATCCATATAGTGTCCCTTGTGATTTATCTGTTGCCACCTCACCTCCTTTTTAAAATGATTAAAACAACATCCAATGTCCTTCCCTTCCTATAGGCAAATTGGCATTTGTTATCAGTTACCCCTTGCAGCTTATCTTCCATAGTCAACACATCCCAATGAGAGTGTATAAACTTCTGCAAAAATACTGAATTAGTCCCATAATTCATTATAAATCTAACTGGTTGATCCCTTTTAGAATTCCTATATTTGTATTGCAATAACTCAGATCTCGGGACTTGTTCCAAAGAACAGAGAGCCCTCCTGACTTTCCAACCAATATAGCCCCTATTGGGCTATATAATTTGACATAGAGACCAAAGATCTGTGATTACAGGTTAGGGTTCACAGACTCAGAATTATGAATTGTGTGATGGGGCATACACACTATATTAAGAACTGTGAAATAGAAGGTATAACATTAATAGGGACTGAAAAATGTGGTATGCAGTCTGTATTAAGAACTGTTGGTGTGTAAACTATACATTACAGACAAGGCAAAAATATATACAAACTGTATTTTATGCACTGTGATATGGGGTGTAAAACCAGTGTACTAAAGAACTATGGATATGATTCAGTTACTATCCATCATGAACTGTGAGATAGGATGATATGACACATTGACACAGGCTGTCAATTAAGGATGTGGAATGGGAATTAGACCATGAATGAGTGAGGGTGTGAAGACAGATACAATGTGTATTAGGCATGTGTGATGGAAGTTAGACTGCGTGAGGGAAGATGGGATGAGAGGTACTGACTGCATGAGGGAAATGTGGTGAGAAGTAACAATGTGCCTGAGGGAAAGAGTGAAGGATAGTGCAGAATATATTAACATATGAGAGGAGGTGCAGTGTGTATGATTGGACAAGTTGAAAGGTACAGACTGTGTATTAGAAATGTGTGATGGAACTTAGATTACAAATGAAGGAATATGTGATGGGTCCCTATTAGATCAATGAAAAATCAAAATTTCAAACGGCTGACAATTCAAAAATGCCACTCTTTGAAATAGCTATTGTGAGATCGCGGTACAGTGAAGATCGTAAAATTTGCCCTTTCCTCACTGTAGTGCGATCTCGGAGTTGATATATATAATTAGCGAGGTTGTGGTATTTCGAAAAATGGCATTTTCGACTTTTAAGCCGTTCAAGATTTTAAATTTTCATTCATATAATAGGGACCCTATATGATGGTAGGTATAGACAGTATATTAGGATTGTGTGATGGAGCTGACTAAGTCTAGAGAACATGTGATGGGAGGTATAGATTGTTTATTAGGGATGCGCAATTGGAGTTAGACTGTGTACTGAGTATAGTGTGATATACAGACTGTATATTAGGGATGTGTGATGGCAGACTGTGCAAGGGAAGATGTGAAGGGAGGTACAGAGTGTATAAGGAATTAGGATTACACTGTGATTTGTATGCGGAACATGTGATGGGAGGTACAGACTATCTAAGATGTGTGATAAGAAGTACAGACGCATCAAATATTAGGAATGTGTCAAAGGATAGTGCATATGAGGAGAGATGTGAAAGAAGGTATAGTCTGTGTATTAGTATTGTGGATGATGACTGTAGGAAGGAAGGTGTGAAGGGAGGTACAGACTGCATATTAAGAATGTGTGACAGCAATTAGACTCTGTAAGGGAAGTAATGAAGGGAGGTGTACAGTGTATAAAGGATGTGCAACTGAAGTTAGACTGTATGCGGGAACATGATGGCAGGTACAGACTATATTAGGGATGTTTGATGGGAGACTGCATAAGGGATAGTAAGGGGGTGGTATAGATTCCATATTACAATGTGTGATGGCAGTTAGACTATGTGTAAGGGAAGGTGTGAATGGTAAGTATAAAGTCTATAAGAAATGTATAATTGGAGTTAGACTGAATGAGGGAACGTGATGGTAGATACAGACTGTAATGAATAACCAAATTTTCCCAGTAATGGTGCTCAAATACCAAAACTTGTAAATCCATAGCTGAAAAGGCACCAGGAAGGAAGATAACCACAGCAAAATATTATATAAAACAAAACACTCAACTTTTATTAAAAAATAAACCAAGAACATAATGCTTAACTGGAATCACTGCATTTTCGTCTTCCACATACCAAAGACTTCGTCAGCTGCATTAAAACAGTGTAACACGTTAATTTAAATATTTTCATTTACATAACTAAATAGAACCTAATTAAAACTAATTGAAATTAGTTCAAAATCATTTAGTCACTACCCCAAGTGCTGTGACATCTACTGTATCAACAGTAAAAATATGTAAAACCATAATATAGATCTCCCTAACAGTCAATCTATCCAAAATCTAATACAAAAAACATAAAAAAATGCAGAAATATAATTAAACCAAGATTAAAAGTGAAATTACTAAATACCTTAGCATTTAATATAGTGTGGGGGATCCACCTGCTAGTAAAACTGATTGCATTTTTATTTGAATAAGTTTTTACATGAAGTTTTTATTATTTTTTAATGAGATTTTTAATCTGATTTATTATTCTATGCATCCTGGAAATCCCATTTAGTTGAACATGATTACATAGGTTTTTATAACAATATTTATTATGATTATGTGCTGTTGTTGTCTTTCGGCTTTTCCTGGTTAGGGGTCGCCACAGCGAAACTGCGGTCCGCTAATGATTGGCAGTAGATTTTCACGAACGCCGAGGTGCCAGCTCAATGTTCAACCTTCAACGAAGGCACGCCCATTTATGCATGTCTTTCGAATGCCCACCCAACCACAGGGAGGACATGCAGACTCCACCCAGAAGGCACTCCCTGCACTCCAGCCGAGAATCGAATGGGAGAACCTCTTGCTGTGAGACAATAATGCTACCACTGCACCACCATGGAAGTCTTATTATGATTATGCGCTAAAAGTCTTTAAAGAATTTTTTAGAGTTAATATTATTACATCCCATTGTATTTCATGTACTGTGTCACAATCAGTTTTACCAGCAGGTACTGTATTAAATAGGGTAGAATTCTGGACATGGGTCTTTATCACTGCAGGGGTTGTTGTGGATATTCATATTAAGGCATAGTTAGCCAACAGTGATCATGCCACTGCATGGCTTAAGGTAGAGGAAAGGTTAAAAAGCATGACTAAACTGAGAAATGAAAATTACCAAACAAAAAGAGAAACCTAAAGTGATCTACTTATGCTCTCTATAAGCTGATCTACTCAAGGAATCACAAAAAAGGTGCTGGTGGCCCATTGCAGACATAAGAACCAATAAAGTCTTTCCAAAAGTTCCCACCAATGCGCAAACCACTCATTTATTTGTTAACCAGTAAGTACACTGGTCTAAGGATTCTTTTCAGCCCCGCCACAGCATGGTCCATGAAGGCAAAGACAACAAACATGAGATGTTATTGTCAACTGACAAGAGTACAATACATACAATCCATGAATAAAAAGGCATTATTAACAAATACAACTACATCTATTAACAAGTAAAACATTGACCTACTAAGGTGTCAACATTTACACAGCAAACATAGGAAACAATAGCTAGCAAATTAAATTCAAAAGCAAAAATACATAAAAAAGAGTAATTTAGTCTTATGATCAGACTATGGTAAACAGTGACCGTCATGACTGGCACAAATCTCTTAGCCAGTGTCTCTAAAGCAGCTTGTTTTCCAAGGTGCGACTTCAGAGACTTTCTGAATGATTGAAGTATGATAAATTCTCCTAATCTATCTGGGATGCTGTACCAGCAAGCAGGTACAACTTTGGAGAATGCCCTTTTACAGGTGGAAATAGTAAATGGTGTCCTTGCTAAAAGAATGGATTCCACTTCCCTAACAGATTGATATTGATTTCTGATACTAAATGTATTAAGGGATCAGTATATATCATGCAGATTTATGAATGTGAGAACACAGAGCAAAGGAGATTATGTAGTAAACACAGAGAAATAGTTGTTTGTGTTTATTGTATGAGATTTATCAATATGAGAATTCTATTTTAGTTGATTGAAGTGATGACATATTTTAGGACAAACAGAAAGCAATAATTTTAAGGCCATAATTCAAGCCTGGGCAGGATGACATTTTGCTATAGCATGTCCAGTTTTTGCAATGAGTAAGGCTGAGATTTGAAAAACAGCTTTAGTTGATTTAAAACTGTATTAACTTAAGATTCAGCATGTATAATGACTGATAGAGTTGGGTCCAGAGTGACGTATTGGTATTTGTGCTGTTTTGTTACAAGATGTTTTGCTTATGAATCTTAGATAATGATACTATGTGAATTCCTAAGCTTATGGGATATACCAGATAACATGACTATAGTTTTGGTTGTATTGACTGTGAATGTCTTTATAAGAAGCCAGTTCCATAGCTTTGTCATCATCTTGGACATCAGTGCATAGGACAGAGTGGTTCTTATTGGCTTTTATAAGGACTAAACTGCCAACATACAGAAGTAAGATGGTCTGATGCAGATCCTAGGTGAAGACATTTAGAAAGTGAGAGAAAAGGTGTCCAAAGAAAAAACCTTGTGGGACCCCTTTATGTGTGTTTCCTGTTGTGAAAATTTGTCAGGCCTGAGTAATCATAAAGTGTGGTCAGAAAGATAACTCTTAAACCATTGTATAACATCATTAGACAACCCATCATCAGTTAATTTATGAAGAAGCAAGGAGTGGTCAACTATGTTAAACACCTTTTTAAGGTCAAGAAAGATTGTACTACTAAGCGTACCTTGCTCCATGTTGGCATAGATATGTTCAGTTAAGATGTAGATTAGATAAAAGTGAGGGTGGTATAGTTGGGGTGGAAATCATATTATCTATCACAAAGAATGTCATATTTTCTATGCATTCTAGTATCTGTGCATAAGCAATATTTTCTATTTTTTTGTGTCACAAGAAAAATGTTAGCTATTGAATAAAAGCCATGTGCACTGATAGGAGAGAAGATTTTGGGCAGAGGTAAGATGAGAATGGTTGAAACTGGTGGTAGACAATTGGTGCTCAGAGTGGAGTTAAAAGATATTGTACAAGTCTGCAGAGAATCTTGCTGCCTACTTTCAATACTTTGGGATGGATAGAATGAAAGTCAGAGTTCTAGCTATCCAGAATATCTTTCAGAAACTTTCTATCTCATTCTTTGAAAATAATTTGAAATAAACTAGGGGTTATTTAAGGATTCTGAGAAGGAATGGAAGGTTTTATAAGGGAAAGATTGCTAAACAGAGAGTTTGATCTAGAAGGTGAACTGCTTATGTTCTCTTTAAATTCACTGTTTAGTGTGGACACAGTTTTGGAAAATGTGTACTGTACAGTTGTCATATTGCTTTCCAAAATTGTTTGAGATTTCCTGAGTGGGAGGCTTGAAGTGCAGGCAATTTTGGAAAATGTGTACTGTACAGTTGTTATATTGCTTTTCAGAATCGTTTGGGAGTGTCAAAGTGGGGGACTTGAAGCTGTCTACAGTATTTAGTTTTATCCTGGTTAGTACATATTCTAATGTTCATATATAGTTGAGGGTAGGTAGTGCATTTGGCCAATTAGCTGGATCCTTTTCTTCCATTCAGGCCATGCCTCATCCCTTTGTTTTACAAGTTGTCTGAAAGCACTGGTGAATCATGGAGTATTTCAGCTATGGACCATCATAAAAATATTAATTAGTTGAAAGACAAAATATCCTACCCAACTCCCATCAAACAACATTCGTAAAAAGCATTCCCCAGGCTACCCGCCATACACCCCTATATGAACACATTTTATACTCCTTCTACTTTAAACTTTTCCAGAAAAGGCATTCAGGTACTACTGGGAAAAACAAACTGGTCTATATTACGTAATTGAAGAGACACTTCTTTGAATACTAATAATCAGCACCAAAAGACTGAAATCCCAAAACTGCGAATGGCCACATCCGTGAATTTTTTCCTAGGGAAAAAATTCAGTTGGCCGTTCCTGGGGTTTACCCTTTTTCCCAACATTGAGCGATCTCAAAGTTGGTATATTTAGTTAGGGGGGTGTGGGGAGCACAGCCTCCCATGTTGGTGGGTGTGGGAGGCGAAGCCCCCCACTTAAATTAGATTTGAAGAGTGTGTGTGTTGTGTTTATGGCCCCGCAATATTTTTCCCTAGGAAAACATTTGCACATGTGGCCGTTTACAGTTTTGGGATTTCGGTCTTTTGATGTTGATTATTACGTATTCGAAAAAGTGTCTCTTCAATTACGTAATACAGACCCAAAACAGACAACCATTACAACTTAGATTTCCACATATTACTCCATAAATTACTAAGAAGAGATAGTTCAGTGCTAAGCAACCATTTACAGCATATATGCAATCTCACCCTCACTACTAAACACATTACACCCAGTTTTAAACACACAATATTGTCCCTCCCCAAAGTCAATACTCCCACTATAACCAGTGATTACGACCAATTACCAGCTCCCATCTTATAGTCAAAATGCTGGGAAATCTAATCTACATGCAAATATTAGAATATAGTCAGACATATGACATACCCACAATGACCAGGGATTCTGCCCTAGCTACAGTATGTCAATAGCAGCTCACTTAACCCAGTCTTCAGCAATATGGAAAATTAATTACTCACAGGTGCTGTTTGCCCGGATCTGAAATGTGCCTTCAAAACTGTGGACCACCAGCTACTGCTTCAACAGTTGGGCAAAATTAGATTTAATCAAGAAGCAGCACAAGGGTTCTAAAACTACCTCAAAACTAGAGAGAACATTTGTCATATACTTTAACAATGCTATGGAGTACACAACGAAAGGAATCCCACATGCCTCTATGCTGTGACCCCCGCATTTCCTTTATTTATCAACAGTATATTCTATAATCTCCTAAACATCAACTGAACACTGCACACAAATGATAATGCATGAACAACAGGACATAAATCAACCAATGCCTTAAACATTTAAGACAGGATTTTTACCCATATATAGAATTAAATAACTTCTAAAATATACCAATACCAAAAATATGTTTCCATGATATAAGGAACACAGAAAAGATACAAGAATTCATAGCCAAAAATATCCTCATTCCACGTTTTCAGTATGCTCTACCACTAATATGTCTGACTTCCCAACAAAATGCAGCTACCATTCGAACAGCTAAGAACAAAATACTCAGATTCATTCATTTATCATATGAGAAGAAATACTACTGTGATACCATACAGAAAAGCAAATCATTACCAGTTGGGGCAAGGGCACGTTTTTGTTAAATTCTCTAACAAACTAGTAAATGAAAACTACTGCCCACCTATGAAAAGCACACCACTAGTCAGAAGGACCCCAGTATAACATAAGCAGTTAAGACACCCTAATGCTACAAAGGTCTCCATATACCACCCAACAACAGCAGGAGGATTATGCAATAACAGAGAAACTACAAAAAGCTATCACATCAGCTGTTTTCAAAGACTTTTCATTAGCAAATGTAAGCGCAATTGTTATAGGAAACAAAGTGAAATTTGGATAACTAGTGACTAAACTAGCCTACAAAAAAATCACACTATACACACTAATGTACAGCCATAATGATATACAGAGGCAGCTATACAACCAGTATAAATACATAGTGCTAGTATCCTTGCATATAATGTCATGAATTTTGTAAACAGCATTCAAATAAAAGCACACCTATAGTAGCTACTGAACTGTATTAGTGCTAGTGCCCTTTTACCAAATGTAGTATTTGTGTAAATATTCAGGTAAAAGCACAACTGTAATAGCTATTGAATGGCAAATGTCAGTTGTACTATAACCTTGATGTAAATGTTGTTTTGCAATGCAATAAAGAAATCCATTTGTTTTATAAATGTTGTTTTAAAAAGTTATTACCTATCGGTCTGTGTATTGGCTGAAAATGGTCTCTGGACAAGTTTATTTACATGGTTACAAATTTATTTTATTTATTTATTTGCAGTTGGTTTACCAGGATAGTCCATTGGGCCATTTGAACCCGTTTTCAATAGAGTCCTGGGGAGAAAAGCTCCAATAGCACTCTAGGTTACAATAGTTTAAAGATTATATTTATACAAAGGTTGCAGTTTTGAACAAGACCTTTACAATTAATACAGCAAACATTGCAAGTAATACACACTAGTGATGAGGTTGGAGTTAAAACTGACTGGCAATGGAACATTGCATTGTTCAGCAGAGAGGCATTTCTTCTTAGGAACATACAGTTCATAGTTACAGTCTGATTCATTGTTTACTGGTATTCTGCTGTCATGTTCTCCTGTAACAGTCATAAATTGAATCACCTTTCACTGGCATATCTTTGTGGCAGTGAACTCAATCTGGTTGCTGTCCTAGACTAGTAGAGACAGCCTACTTTGGCTTCAGTAAGGCCTTTGACTCGGTGCCACAAATCAATCTGACAAGAAAACTGGAGAGGTTGGGGGTGGGACCAAGACTTAGGAACTGGTCAATTGCATGGCTGAATGATAGGACACAGGGTTGTGGTGAGTTAGTTAAAAATTAATAAATACAATCATAATGGGAAAGCAGGTAGCATTTTGAAGTAAAACAAGCTCTAGGACAGCAACCAGATTGAGTTCACTGCCACAAAGATATGCCAGTGAAAGGTGATTCAGTTTATGACTGTTACAGGAGAACATGACAGCAGAATACCAGTAGAGACAGCCTACTTTGGCTTCAGTAAGGCCTTTGACTCGGTGCCACAAATCAATCTGACAAGAAAACTGGAGAGGTTGGGGGTGGGACCAAGACTTAGGAACTGGTCAATTGCATGGCTGAATGATAGGACACAGGGTTGTGGTGAGACAATGTCAGCAAGTAAGAAAGTGACTAGTTGAGTACCAATGGGGTCTGTCCTCGGTCCAGAAATCTTGATTGGGTTTATCTCACACATGTATATGGGAACAGAGAACAGGATCAACCTACTTTTGATGACACAATGATAGGTGGAGTGCTGGAGGCTGGAAAATAATCTGTCAAGGGATATGGAAAGGCTAAGTAAAAGAGCAGAAAGGTGACAGTTCAGATTTGATGCAACAAATGCGAAGTACCATACTTGGGCCACAGCAAACCTGGTGTGAAGTATCAGCTAGGAGGAATGGAACTGATGGCATATTTAAGGGGGCTGATTACAACTGGATTGGACCACTGGGACAGCTGCAACAAACAGAATGTTGCAGTGCATTCTCAGGGGAAGAGATTGCAAATGCAATGAGGCAATGCTTCCAATCTAAAGCGGCCTTGGTCACACCATACCTTGAATAACGCAAGGGGTTCTGGTGGCCATATAAAGTAAAGTACAGCAGGCTGCTGGAAGAATTGAAAGGAAAACTAGCAGAAATATCTATGGGATGGAGAAGAAGGAGTATGTCCAGTGGCTAGGAGATGCATAGCTCTTACACATAAGAGACAGAGCATTCACAATATTGATGCACAAGATCATGTTCAGGAAATGTGAGGGGGTCATACTGATTAGAAGGGACAGAGGTAGGAAGGAAAGAGAGAGAGAGAGAGGGACAAAGGCACAAATTGTAGGGACTAACTATTCCAAAGTATCCAAAAGTACTTTTTCATTGAGAGCATTGTGGAGCCATGATATAGACCAATAGAACTGATAATAGAGAGAATCCAAAGGAGCATTCAGAAGGACATAGGTCTTGTAGAAAGGGGATGGTAGGGATGGAGAGAAAGTAGAATGTTGAAGCACTTACAGGACATGCTTGATATACTTATATTCTCTTTCTACCATGAGTCAAATGTAATGTAGTACATGAATGAAGTTGTGAAGAAAAGATACACTGCATTAGGGATGAGTGATAGGAAATACAGACTGTGTATTAGCAATGCATGAAAGCATAAGAAAGGATGTTAATGGAAGTATTGCTTGTGCATTAGGGATGGATGATAGACTCCATATTACCAGCATGTGACAAGAGTCACGGTGTATGAGGAAAGGTGTAATGGGAGGTACAGACTATGTATAAGGGATGTGTGATGGCAGACAGTTTGTGAAAGGAGGTATAGACTGAATAAGCGAAGTGTAACTGGAGTCAGACTATGTTTGAGAGAGATGTAGTGGAAGGTACAGGCTTTTTATTAGGATCATAGAAGGTTACTAGGCTAACGGCCCAGGGGCCCTTACAAGCCTAGCCAAGCTCAACCCATGTTCTCAAGGGTGTCTGGTTCAAGCAGACACTAAAATCAGCACCTATTGCCCCTGTCCAAGAGGGACACAGGTGGAACTCCTTGGGTGAATTTCTGGTTATCCATCCAATTGTCCAAATTATGCTTAAATAGGGCCAACAAGGGGCTTTGTTTAACATGAACAGGAAGCTTGTTCCAAAGGTGGGGCAACCTCTGTGAGACAAATCTTTCTCTCCAGCAAATTCTGTTGATGTCACATACCAGGTTAATATTCTTTGAGAGAGTGACCCGTGTGCCATTTCACTTGCGAATGTGCAGCATTTCCATTAAAGCTGGGTCAGACATTGCTCTATATGCAAGGCACAGGAATATGTGATGACAGTTGTACTCCATGAAAGAAGGTGTGATGGGAAGCTGTGAAGAGATGCACAGACTGTTTACTGGGGATCTGCAATAGAACTTGGAAATGAAAAAATACTTCACAAACTGAATAAATATAAAAAAGCAACCGATGTAAGAACGCCACAAACTCTATTTATTAAGTGCTTTTCATCCAGCACAGTGGCTGGACTTCATCAGATAAAAGAATCAACTTTATAGACACTCTTAAATATTTCAACAATCCAGTCATGTGACCAATGTCTCAATTAAACCTCTTAACAATGTTCAATTAACACATCACTTGATAAAAGTTCTACCATAGTTAAAACTACAGAGTTAAAAACCCAAACTAAAGAACAATATAATACATTCTCCCCCTAAATAAAAAACATTCATCCTTCACTGCTCAATCAACAGTAAATGTATTTGTACCTGGTGTATTGAAAATAAAAAATATAAAGCATGTTAAAATAAAACCATGGATAATATATAACCATTGTAAATAAATAAATGTTTTAGGTTTGGCACTAACCCTTAAACTCATCACTTAATTTAGGTAAATTATCTCCACATACTTTTTAATTTTAAGTATGGGAGAACAGTGCATGTTTCATTTATTCCTGGGAACTGATTAGCATTTAATCGAAGTTGCCATAACAACTCAAGTTGTTCTAAAAGTAGTGATGCTGGTCCTTCATGTACATTTTCACTAATCTGGTCTATAACCTTAAACTTGAATTTATGGTTAAGTGAATTTTCTATGTGCCTAGCTAGTGCATTCTCTGTTTTCCCCTCCTAATAGCATACAGGTGTTCATAGATTCTTTCTTTTAACTTTCTATCTGTTTTCCCTATATAGAAAACAGGACAGAGAATGCACTGAGCTAGGTATACCACCATTTTAGTGTTACAGTTGTACCTACCTGTGATGGAATACTTGTGGTTACCTATAGAAAAATGTCCAGTTGCAATGGATCCACAGTAGTTATAGTTTTCACATTTGAACATCCCCGGGGTCCTTGCAACCTTCACTATAGGGGTTTCTATTAAAGTTTTCAAGTTTTTACCCTTCCTATAAATAACAATAAGTCTGTGGCCTATCTTATTAACTAATTCAATCGCATTTTTTATCAGGTTACAGTTTTTGTTGATTCTTTTCTTAATTTCAACCGTGTCAGTACTAAAAGTTACAGTGAAACTACTATTGTATTGACCACCTTCCCTTGAAAATATGTTTGTATGGGTGGTAGATGTTACTACCCTCTCCTCCATAATTACATCCTTTTCTGTATTTGTGGTGATAGTTCCACATAGACAAAGTATTGGTTTATAAAAACCTGTCTGACGTTTATGTGATACTTCTATTACCACTTCATTAACAAAACCTGTGGGGTAACTTCTTTGCAAGAACATTTCAGTTAAGTTCTGACATTCAGTGCAAAAATCATTTGTTGTCACCATTCTGGCTGCTCTTATGAGCTGCCCTTTTACAACTGATTTTTTTGTCACATACCAGGTTAATATTCTTTGAGCGAGTGACCCGTGTGCCATTTCACTTGCGAATGTGCAGCATTTCCATTAAAGCTGGGTCAGAGATTGCTCTATATGCAAGGCACAGGAATATGTGATGACAGTTGTACTGCATGAAAGAAGGTGTGATGGGAAGCTGTGAAGAGATGCACAGACTGTATACTGAGGATCCACAATAGAAGTCAAACTGTACATGTTGATGGGTGTGATGAAAGGTATAGATATTGCATAATGGAAGGTGTAATGGAAGGCACAGACTGTGTATTAGGGATATGTTATGATGGAGTATGCGTGAAGTTGTATGCTGGGAAGTATTGACTCTATTAGGGATATGTGATAAAGGTAAGAATTTGTATGAGAGGAAGGTGTGAAGGAAGCTACCAACTGCATTAGGGATGGATTACAGGAATTAAATTATATAAGAGAAGGTGTGATGGGAGGTACAGACTGTATTTGGAAAGTGTGATGGGCTGTATGGACTGCACAAGGGGAGATGTGATGAGAGAAACTATGCGTAAGGGGTTGCAGTGGGAAGTAAGGAGTGTTTAAGATTCTGTGAACAGGGTAAGTGTGTGTATTAGGTAGGAAGCAAAGGGAGGTACAGTCTTTATTAGCACATGTGATAGAAGTAAGGTTGTCTATAAGGGAAGGTGTGATGAGAGATGCAGACATATTAGAGATGTGTTAGAACTTCGGAACATTAGATGGAAGGCATAGACTGTATTAGGGATGTGTGATGGGTAACAGTTTGAAGTGTCAGGACATATAATGCTGAGTCTCAGAAAGTGAAAACTGAATGATCGATAATCCAGACTTACATAAACTAAGTCAGAGACTGCCACTTCTCAGAATATTTCATTTTCTCTGAGGCATGTAGGTATGTCAATCTCAGAGTTGATATATACATACACATATATTTATGTCCGTTGATTGAATTTTCAGAATCTCGAAATTCATATCTGCGAGATGGTATGATCGAATTTCTGAAAACTCGAACACTAAAAAAAGCAAACACAAAAATGCACAAACATCTATCTTATTTTACAGTTTTGGGGCAAGCCTCTCATGCACCCCCCAGCCCACCACACCCCCTGCAAATTATATATACCAACTCTGAGATCACATTACATTGAGTAAAACAGTAAAGTTCCCTATCCTTGCTGTACTGCAATCTCCATTCAAAAGTTTTGGGTTTTCAGAAATTCAATCATATCATCTCACCAATATGAATTTCAAGTTTCTGAAAACTCAATCAACTGATAGGGATCCATATATATATAAATGGTTCCCCAGCACTGCTTGATTTGAAGTTAAATCAGCCTCTGTTTTGTTGACACACTTTGTTCTACAACACAAATGGTCGACAGAGTGTGATCTTGGAGATAGTATTATAATTAGAGGGGGGGCTGTAGGGGAGGGCTTGCCTCCCTGCAAAAAAAGTGTTTTTTTTTCTGCATGTTCCAAGGATTAGCCATGGAGCATACACAGTAGCATGGTGACATAAGTCTGTCGACATTATACACAGCAACATTTGTGGGGTTCATTGAAGGGTAGTCGATCCATAATAAAGGAGAAGAGCAATGTTCGATATTTGCTCCTCTCCTGCACTTTCATCTTTTTTCATTTTGTGTGTTTTCGGAGATGGTATCAATAATCCTGAGATTTCAATAGGGAGCCTGTTTGTAAGGGAAGTTGTGAAAGAAAGCATATAGACTGCATAAGGTATGCGTAATTGATGTTAGACTGTGAATGAGGGAATGTGTGATGGCAGAGTGCATGGAGAAAGTGTGACTGGAAGTACAGACCATATATTAGGGATGTGTAATGATATTAAGATGGCAGTGTGCATTAAAAAGGGTGTGACTGAGGTACACACTCTGTATTAGGGATATGTAATGATATTAAGAATGTGTATATGTTCACATGTTCTTACTAGGCTTGTGGCCAACCATCCAGCACTGACAAGATATTTATAGTGTCTCTATTAGAGATCCCTGAGATCCCAGGTAAAAATTTGCAATTATACATCAATTTATCCATACTGATATTAATGTTTCCCACGAAAATACTCTGATTTATATGCAAGGGGGTACCTATTCCAGGAATAAGGAATAAATTGGTTTAGGTACCTGCTTTGCCAGATAGCACTGTTAATGTGGAGTACATATTTAGGTATACAGTGCAGGTGTTTGCTTTACTGCTAATTCTACATAGCTGAAAGTGTTCAAAGAGTATTGGTTTGTTCACAGAATAGATAGTCAAGCAGATATCACCTCTCAGGAGCCTATATCAGTAGAGGGACAGAGGCTTTTTATCTGTCAGAGCAGTGAAGGGTACTTGAATCTGAAATCTTTTTGGTAAGGAAATATTGGGTTCTCTCAAGGTGGCTTAGATACGTACTACGTTATATGCTGAAGGGGCATTATATTCAAAGATGGGTCTAACAAGGGTGGAATAAAATGAGACAACTTCTCTGGACCTTAATGAGATACTAGGAAGGAAAACTCCAAGGTAAAAAGATGTAATAATCATGAGAGAGATGATATGGTTGAAAATTACCGATATATATATATATATATATATATATATATATATATATATATATATATATATAGGTACCCAAGTCCCTGATGATGGGGTCAAATTTAAATGTGATGTTGTTCATATGGTATACAGTAATGGTAATAGGTTTAGCAACTGAAACTAAGCTGCATTTTTTGTATTGTGGAAAAATTCAAGAATAATACATCAGACACATACCTCTCAACTGTATAGACTTTCGCAGGATGTCCAGATTTTTGGCTCATATTTTTGGCTTGTTCCTCTTTTTTCCTGGAAAATCACTGGGATGATCTCAGGATTGTAGTCACTAAATAATGAAATACATTTGAGTTTCAGAGTTCAAATCCTTCAGAAAATGTATATTAAAACAAATCCTGTTACTCTAGCAACTTTCTAAGTTTATAAGAGCAATATATAAAATATGTCCCTATTTTTACCCCCATTTTGTCAAGGTTTGTCCAGATCTTTTGCATTAAAAAGTGGAGAGGTATGATCAGACAACTGACTAAAAACTTAAGTTGTTTTATTCAAATCTGCATGTTAAAGGTATGCAGTGAAACCTGTAAGTATGTTAAATCAAATTTTAACTGAAGGAGTGTGCAATCAAACAAGCTATATAAATAAGTCTGTTTTCTCAAAATCTGCACAATTGTTTGTTCACTTCAAAAATTTTATTTCTCTAATAGGCTTGTAAGATTGCCCCCTCCAAACAAAGTTAAAGTCATAGGTTGCCTCTCATTCTGCATAACATTAGTAGCCATCTGCTAAGGGGAGTTTTCATCCTGTAAAAGTTGTTTTTATGTGCAGGCAGTACATATACAGACACCTTTGGGTGCCACTAGGTAAGCTCCTAAAACTATTTGAACAACTGAGCTTGCAGTCAGTGATACTAGTAAAGAAAAAGAATACTTTTTGGTTAATGAAGTTGTCCTTGAGTTAATGGCTTTCTTGCCCATGAGCAGCTCATCCTTCTTAGAAAAATAAGCATATAAAGCTTACTATTACTGTTCCTTTCAGTGAAGACTGACCAGTACTGGCAACCCTAGCAGCTGAACTAGAAAACTTGTCGTACAAACATGACTTATGACCAGTTGCAAACCAGCTACTTACTGTGCAGGGGTGTAACAAACTGACTGCAAATGGAGCACTGGCTTGAGAATAGCTAAATAGGTAAAAAAAATTACAGATTATTTCATTTTTTGGCTTGTTTTACTTCCCAGCAAATGAAATTCCTGCTCTGTTCAGTCACATTACACATGGCTTCACTTCGCTCCCCATCCACCCCATATCATTTCCTATATAACTAACCACATGCACTTACTTCTTCTCAAAATCAATCCTTCCCATCACCTAACTAAAATTTAAAAAAATAAAAAAAAGGTTGCTTTCACAACAGCTTAGAGGCAAACACGACTTTACTAAACAAACCTCATACTACTCCAACTATCTTAACCCGATTAAACATAAATTAATTCAAGCAAATAATTAGTTTCTGCAATGAACCATAACAATCTTATCATCTGTACTAACTCCTAAGACTAGTTCAAGTTGGCAACATTCAATCTAACCCAGGTCCAAGTAGTCTTAACTCTGGACCTCACTGCAGCTCACACAATCATACCAATTTTACAGACATTTCACTTAACCCTAGCTTCTTGAACTCTGATAATGGCTTAACACTCAGAGTATCAATTACAAATTACTTTATTCAGAAAAGCCTCATATTTTAGGCATAACTGAAACATGGCTCAAACACAATTTTTGCCACTCGCAATATATCCTCTTCCACTTCTACATTTATTTCAACAACAGGCATTGGGACAGGCAATGTGGAAATATTGCGCTTTTAATTTACCAAAAAATTACCAACTATCAACATCAGGACTGCAGAAAGCAGCAACAATAGCAGTTAAAACTGGATGCTAGAAGAAACAGCACTTGGTGGCCACACCTAGCTATACTGCTGCATAAGCTACGTCACCCAACCTTCCTACGTAGCCATCCTACGGCATTTTCTTGTAGACATTTTTCCAGCAGGTGTGCCATGAAATATCAATATACTTGGAGGCGTCAACATCAAGGCCAGCACTGGCACTTTATGTCCTTTAACACAATGCTCAGTATCCACAACTTAGAATAGTTAGTGAAATAGCCAATTAGACCTAATCCAACAACAGCAACTAATTCCGGTATTAATATTATTAGCACCAACTTAAGCATAGATGCCTTAACATAACCATCCTCCCCAATGCACTGGTCATGTCCCAGCAGCCTCAGCATGGTCTTTCAAGAAAAAGAAAATACACCCCCATACACACATATAGAGCTATTCAGAAATCCAAAAATACCCATTTAAATACTCCATATTCAACCTCACAGATCCCACCTTAGCTTTAAACTGCTTTCCTGGGAAACCTTCCATATTGCAAGATGCAGTCAGTTTGAGAAAGCAAAAATGCCGATGGCTCAGTCCGCACTGAGAACAAAAAGCTTCTGACATCTCGAGATATGGCATGGAGAAACCGTTAAACAGCAACTATACCAAAACTACCTGCAGCTAAAGAAAAGAGATGGAGACCAACTAATTCTGCAAAGGCAATTTTCTTAACAGCATGTTTTCTATTTATGTACGTATGTATTTTGTAATTGGTTTGTATGTGCATTCAAGAATTGCTCCATTGTATGACAGTGGAGCTTTTCTTTCTGGGCCTCCTCTGAAAAGTTTTTGGCAAAATTGGATGACTCCAAGTCAAGAAATAGAAATAAATGAATAAATAGGCAGAAGCACAGACCAACACACCAAAATACTTGAAATAAAGAAACATACAGCAAGTGCTGTAAAATCATTAGAATTCTTCTCCTTACAGGCAGATAAGGAAAAATGAAATTACAGCTATAGGCACATCCTAACAAAACCCTAAAAAGATATAACAAACAAGTTCCCTGCTTATAAAACTCAGTCAGTTCTTAATAATGCCTTACAGTCCTTTCAGTCATCTTCCCAACTTTGCACATTAGCAGCTTACAAACAAGCATTCTACTTTAAGCAGACTTCTGAAAAAGAAGTTAAAAAGCTCTACTGAGCCTCAGTGAAGAAAAGCAGTGTATCCTTCTCTAAGTTGCATCAAACATTTCTTAAATTGATAGATGTTCATATTGCAAAATTCATTTCTGAAAAAATATAAAAAATTGTCAATTACTTCAGGGAGCTTCCCTTCTCATTTCAAGCATGCAGTCATAATCTTTGTTCCCAAAAAATCCCGTGCCAGCTGGTGCAATGATTTCAGACCAATAGCCGACTTTTGCTCACTTAACAAATATTTTTGAAAAAATATCTATAACCATGTCCTGGACCATAGTAACACATATGGACTTCTGTGTGATGCTCAGTATGGCTTCTATACCTCCTTTAATAGCGCTACTACCCTATATACTGCCATCAATGAAATATTCAGTAATATGGATGAACATAGATTAACAAATGGACTATTCATAGACATAATCAGAGCATTCAGAACAGTCAACCATACCATCCTAATTCATAAGCTAAGCAGACTTAGCTTTGGGACCCAAACAATATTATTGTTCCAAAATTACCATATAGACAGACTATTCCAGATCCACTCAAAGAATATTTTCTCAGACCAAGGATCCCTCAATACAGACTTACCTCAGGGTTCAGTTTTGGGTCCATTGTTTTTCTTACTTTTTCATCAATGATCACACCAGTGACTTCTCTAATCTGAATATTATAATACATGCTGATAACCTCATTACTCTTAAAACTAGCAACAATCTTCCATAACTCCAACTAAAAATACAAACCAAGTTCAACAAGATTTGCAACTGAACCCAAAATAACATATCAGCAACTTAAAATCTAGCATCATGATCTTTGGTACATCTCAAAAGATTCCCAAGAACACCAGTATTGTTATAAATGTAGACAGAAGCAACTATCCAGTTGTGACTGAACAAAGATACCTTGGCCTCACCTTAACTCCTCATTATGCTTCTCTAGCACACAGACATACCGCTCTCATGCTAAAAAATGTCTTATAAATATACCACTTACTTACCCCAACCTCTCCCTTAGCAACAGAGAGACTGTATTAATTCCAAAAAGTGAACATGGCCTTCCATTAGTAACTTTCTGCTCAAGCATAAATACACAAAAATATAATCAGTAATTAACAAAATATGCAGAATTGCTTTACTTGCCGGCCAGAGAACCTATCATTACTTACTCTTCTCCAAGGTAAAATGACTATCAATAGATGAGCCAGCAGCCCTTCTATTGTCCTCAGATCTTTAAAATCATCAAGTTGGGCCACTGTCCCCACTGCAATAAAATGCAAGTTGCAAATCAAACATTCTTTTAGTATTTAGATCCAGATTTAACATGGCTATGGCAAAAAGGGCATTTGAAAAACTTGCACTTTACATCTGAAACCAACTCCCAAAGGAAACTGGGCATAATGATAACTTTATGCATATTTAAAAGCAAGTTGAAAGACTCACTTCCTAAGGAACGTGCTAGTGTCTGCTATAATGAAACGGTTAAGAACAGAAAGGAAATAACTTCAAGCATGTTATCACAATATTGATGCTGTATACAATATTCATCTCTATTCAATTTTACCTTCTTCAGTATGCATTTTATTGTTCTTGCTGCTTTGACACTGCATGCTGTATTGTAATTTGTCTTCTATTTTTAACAAGTGTGAATATTTTTTGCACTGGCAACTGTACAGCAAAAAGCATTTACCATTACACAGTGTAAACCCACTACAGAATGAAGATGTCACTATCAAATTCTGTGCATTCATGCATTCAAAATATTGTTGATAAATGAGCAGTTGTGCTTCTCTATCTGTATTGTAAATATTTGCCTGCTCAAAATATTTGTTGTAAATCTGCATGTTACTGTCTTTTTCTATCTGAATTGCAAATAGTTTACTTTTCTAACTAGTGTATAATCTCTGAATATTTGATGTACTAAACTATTGCCCTTATAGACCAGGGATATGGTTGAAAATGGTCTGGTGTCCAGCACACCTACCCAGTTATCAAATGGCAATCAGTCATCTATAAATACAAAAATAAATAAATAAATAAATAAGCATTTGCCCCCCCCCCCCCCCCCCGGTGAAGAATATGAGTATCTGAATGAAATTTGATAACTAACCTATTTTGGCAATTATCAATAAACTTGGTTAGCCATAGTCTCTTGATTGCAGCTTTCATGTTAGAGAAGTAGATGTTAAAGAAGAATGGGGCCAGTAGAGAGCCCTCTGGGGCATCACCGGTGATGTTTTTTTGCCTACAGCAAATATCTCTGGCCTCAATGTTAGGTGCTCTATTGGACAACCAATTAGCTATCCAGCACATACCTCTCAACTGTCCAGATTTTCTCAGAATGTCCAGATTTTTACCTCATAATTTTCATCTGTTCTTCATAAAATTGGGGTTTTCCAGTAAATCACTGAAGATTGCAGTCACTAAATAATGACATACATTTGAGTCTCAGTCTTCATATCCTTCAGAAAAGGCATGCTATCATACATCCTGTTTTCTAGAAAGTTTCTAAGTTTATAAAAGCAATATTTAAACTCTGTCCCTATTTTTGGGCCTTTGTCCTCCATTATTTCAGACTTTGCCCAGATTTCGTCCTCTGAGTTTGGGAAGTACAATCCAGCAAACTACATATGGACTGACACTGAGTTGGGAGAGTCTTGTCATTGGAGATATTGCTGAAAACCTCCACAAGTCCAAGCAGGCAGGATGGAATGTAGACTCTTTATTCACAACTTCAGTAACCCTTTTGAAGAAATCAGCTAAGATAATCAGGTATGGTCTGCTTTTTCAAGTCTGAATTGTATCTAGGGGATATCATCATTTATTTATTTAGCAATAATGAACCCCACAATCTTCTGAATAACTCTAAAACACCTGGAATTCTCAGGGCCAGTAGAGATACTACCCTTAAGTAAGGGCACACCAGGAATGTAATGGATAGACTCATGTTGATGGAGGAGTTTTTTCTAGGTGGGAAAAGGACAGACCACCAGTTATTTTCTATTTTATTTGTTAACCAGATAAGCCCATTGAATGCAGTTTCAGAGAAGAGCAAGGAAAAATAAGGTCTATTTAAATCAACAGTTCACAAATGGAAGACAATAGAAAGAGAAGGACAAGGGGGTTGTTTAAGAAGATTGGTGATATTAAGGAAAACATCCAGGTTAATTGGGGACAATAAAAGAAAAAGATAAGAGATAGCTACTAGAACCAGATGATATTAAGAAGAAATGGCAGTAATATACAGAAGAACTGATAGATATGATGAGATAGTCTCTGGTCTAGAGCCAGACATCCTGGAGAATGAAGTTTAATGGACCCTAGTAAGCATCCCTAGTAACAAAGTTGAAGGATGTGATGGAGTTCTAGTTGAATTGCTTAAAAATCCTGCAAAATTATGTTTTTACAATGCTGCTTAGAATTTCACAGCATATCTGGAAAATATAACAGTGGCCTGTAGATTAGAAAAGGACAAATTATATTCCAATCCCAAAAAGAACAGTGCTAAAATTTTCAAATTATTGAAACATTGTACTTGTTTCACATGCTAGTAAGGCAATGCTTAATATTCTGCAAGCCAGACTCTGTTAGCATAATGAACAAGAAATGGCAGATGTACAAGTTGTTTTTTGAAGGGGCAAAAGCACCAGAGATCAAACAGCCAACATTTGCTGCTTAATGGAGAAAGCACGCAGTTCCAGATGATTAAAAACCAAGAAATGCAGATGCAGAGTAGCTTTACCAACAAGACGGAGCCTTGGTTTATGTAAAAAAGCTTTATATGAATCACAGCAAATGTTGTAGCTACAAAGTAAGGCTAATATACATAAAATAAGCACAGGATACAAATAAACAAAAAAATACAACCAAATGAAACATAAAACCAAGAAGTTAAGCGCTTTCATTAAATGTTTGACTTCTTCAGAACTGTTGATTCCTGGCTTCCCAAGTTTAAAATACTAAGTCTATCCAATCAGCTTGCTACTAAAATCAACATCACTTCCTCCCAGATAATCAAACATGTCAGTAATCAAACAGTTGTATTACAATAGTTTATAAATGCATAAGCATACATATGAAAAATGCTATCATTTAATCTAATAAAATACTGCATAAAAACTACTAACAGGGCAAGTTATCAGATGATATAGTGACTAATAAATCATAAAATAATTTTTATAACATAAACAAATGTTTTAACCTCAAACGCGAAGCTAGTGAGATTCTATCATTGAGTCCTGGTGGGGGGGTGGGGGGGGGGTGGAGATAAGCATTCAGTCTAATCTGTCATTTTAATTCAATGAATTCTAAATAGTCATCTACGGGTCCACCCCGAGGTCCCAAATCCACTTGTTCTAGTATGAAAAAACTAAAAGCATGGTTTTGTTGTTTGCTAATATATTTATATAATGCATTATTCATGTTCATCTGCCTAATATCATACAGGTGTTGGTAAATTCTGAGCCTAAGTGCATTTTTAGTTTTTCCCACATAATAGTTTTTACATACTCTGCAGACAGCAATATAGACTACTCCCTTAGTATAACAACACATTCTCTTATTGTTGGTGAGGTATCCAAAATTTTTGAGCTTGAACTTGTCGGTGTCCATAATGAATGGGCACTGGGGACATCTACCACATTTAATAGTCAGGTCACACTGGCTTTTCTCAAGTAGCCCTTTAAGTGATGTGTCCCTCCTATACACTATCCTAGGCCTATTCCCTATTTTTTCCAGTACATCACTATCAATATTAAAAATTTTCCAGTATTTATATATCACGTGCTTGATATTATTAAAGTCAGAAGTATAAGTGAGTGTAAGTGCACGTGAGAAATCTATGTTTTTTTGCTTCCCTTTGCTCTGATTTCTACTACTATGTCCCAATAATGCAGTAAAGTGTCCACTAATCCTCTTATTTTTGACCTCCTGAATAATATCCATAATAAAGGACTCAGGGTAACCCCTTCTCAGGAACATATTCAGCATTACATCACACTCGTTGGCAAAATCTTCAATGTCAGATACCATTCTGGCCAATCTGACATATTGGCCCTTTACAAGGGCCTTCTTTTGGTGCAATGGGTGCGCACTGGTATAATGTAGTAAGGTATTTGAATAAGTTGGTTTCCTGTATAATTGTGATATAAAGCAACTATTGACATAGTCCTTCCTGATAGTTACATCTAAATAGTTGACATAATCTAGTTCTTTTTTCATGGTAAATCTCAGGAAACTGGTAGTCCCATTGATATACGAAAAATACCTATTCAGGTCATATTCTGATCCATTCCAAAACAGGACAATATCATCAAGGTATCGCCCATACAATACCCATGAAGCCCTGTATTCGGAATTTAGCACATATAGGTCCTCCCATTGTGCTAAAACCACATTGGCAAAAATTGGTGCACAGCATACACCCATAGCAACACCTTGTCTTTGCCTAAACAGATGGCCCTTAAATGTAAGGAAACTGTTTTCCAATATAATTTCCATACAGATCCGAATGGTCAGAATGGTCTCATGTTTAAAAATAGTATTACAACACAAATAGTCGTAGAACCATTCCAGACCTAAGTTATGCGGAATGACTGAAAAAAGATCACATACATCAATAGTGACCAAAAATAAGGTTCCTATCAAATAAGCCTTAATTGACTTTCCTGAGGAAGTCCCATGAGTCCTTTATTATAGTTGCATGGCTCTCAAGGACATTTTTACTTGACTATGAATGTATTTAGCTATACTAAAAGTTTTAGATGCCTTGGCATCTACTATGGGCCGTAGCAGTGGGTTGGATAAGGATTTATAGATTTTTGGCACCCCAAATATAGTAGGTATTCTGGGGTGTTCAGTTATAAGATAGTTATAAATATCTAAGGTGATTTGGCCATTCAAAAGAAGTTGCTCAAGTTCTAAATCTATGTTGCGGTATCCTATATTTAATTCATTACGTGAGGCCTCAGAGTAAACTTCACTGTATAATAAATCAAACATTCTAATGTTATAATCGTTAATGTTCATAATAACCATACCCCCACTCTTATCTGGTTTCATGAATCTGACATTATTGAGATGAAGAATGTCATTTAAGATAGCTTTTTCTTCAGCACTAAGGTTACCCATGTAGTCATTCTTATTCCTATTCTTCAATAATTTTCTAATGTCAGATTCGCAAAGTCCCTGAAATAGTTGTACAACAGGGTGGTGTGGGGGGTAGAAAGTACTAGGTCTCTTAAGGGTTGGGCATCCAACCATGAAGTTAGAGTCTTGGAAAAATAAAGCGAGATTAAGCTTTCTTGTAAATAATCTTAACTGTAGTATAGAGTCAACAATACAGCCCTTTCTAGCTGGACCAAAGTTCATTCCCTTGGATAGTAGGTCAGCCCATTCACTATTTATCGTAAGCTGACTATAATTGTAAACACTGAAATCTCCTAGAGCATTGGTCACAATAATGCATGTTTCATTATATAAATTCGTGGGGCTATCTATCTCCGGTAAGCTTGCCATCCCCCCTTCCATGATGCAGTCCGAGGATTGTAACCATAGTTCTGGTAGTTCGGCCTCGTCTGCCTCTGATTCATCAGCCTCTCTGACCTCCTTAAAGTGTCTTGTTCTAAAGGGGCATCAACACCAGTATTGTCATCATCATGTGCCTCATTATCATATGATAATACATTCATGTCATTGTTGTCTGACATTTGGTTAAATTGCCCCCTCGGTGGGTCTGGGTATGCCTTACTGTCCTCATAATCAGCTTTGTCCCTAAGTAACTTTTTCTCTTTCCTACATTTAAGGTCACTAAGTTCAGCATGTACAGCATTAAAGACAGCATTAAATACATTTCTTTTAGCATCAAATAATAAATAATTTTTAATACTAGCATCTAACTGATTAATTTCCCTTAAAATCAAGGACATTTTTCTATTATTATCAGTGATAAGAATACGTAAAAGTTCACAACCTTGTCTATTAAAAAACTGTAAAAGTTCTTTATGCAGATGTGAGTCCTTCTGTAAGCCAGTTGGATATTTCCACATCTGTAGTCCTTTTGGAATGTTCTCCCTTTTAATACACTCTAACAAATATTCATTTTCTAGTTGTAGCTTTTTGTATTTATACAGCAGGCTTCTGAACGAGTGTATTTGATGGTCAAATGTTCCCTGGTTCCTTCCCGGGACATCATTAGCACGGTTTAAGCCAAATTCAGTTTTTAACCAGTGTTCTACTGAAATGTTGGTGTTCTCCATGTGCCGTGGCTCATGAATATTCAGTACCTGAGACGTAGAGCCATTGGTTGGAGCAGAATTCGTCACTTCCTTGTTGCTACTGTCATGACAACCAGATGCTTGTCCAGGAGGAATAGAAGCAAAAAAGCTAGACTGTGTATTGTCCAAGGCTTGCACATTTGAGCCGACACTGTCATTAATGATTTTATCCACCTTAGCTGACAATTCAGCTACAGTGTTAGTAAGAGCAGTGACAGACTTCAATACAGTCTGTAAATCGGCGCCATCTGATCTGGAAAGCTGTCCACCAACATCCATAGTAAAGACCAAATGAAAAACACTCCAGTCAAAAACCAAGAAATGCAGACGCAGGGTAGGTTTACCAACAAGACGGAGCCTTGGTTTATGTAAAAAAGCTTTATATGAATCACAGAAAATGTTGTAGATACAAAGTAAGGCTAATATACATAAAATAAGCACAGGATACAAATAAATGAAAAAATACAACCAAATGAAACATAAAACCAAGAAGTTAAGTGCTTTCGTCAAATGTTTGACCTCTTCAGAACTGTTGATTCCTGGCTTCCCAAGTTTAAAATACTATGTCTATCCAATCAGCTTGCTACTAAAATCAACATCACTTCCAGATAATCAAACATGTCAGTAATCAAACAGTTGTATTACAATGGTTTATAAATGCATAAGCATACATATGAAAAATGCTATAATTTAATCTAATAAAATACTGCATAAAAACTACTAACAGGGCAAGTTACCAGATGATATAGTGACTAATAAATCATAAAAGAATTTTTATAACATAAACAAATGTTTTAACCTCAAAAGTGAAGCTAGTGAGATTCTATCATTGAATCCTGGGGGGGAATAAGCATAAAGTCTAATCTGCCATTTTAATTCAATGAATTCTAAATAGTCATCTACAGGTCCACCCCAAGGTCCCAAATCCACTTGTTCTAGTATGAATACTTTGGTTGTATTTTTTCGTTTACTTGTATCCTGTTCTTATTTTATGTATATTAGCCTTACTTTGTGGCTACAACATTTGCTGTGATTCATATAAAGCTTTTTTACATAAACCAAGGCTCTGTCTTGTTGGTAAAGCTACCCTGCATCTGCATTTCTTGGTGTTTGACTGTTTGGAGTTCCAGATGATTATTTACTTCTGTTTTATTGACTACTCTAAAGCCTTTGCCTTTGTGGATGATAACAAAATTTGGCAAGTACTTAAGAGAAATGGAGATACTGAGTCATCTCATTTGCCTTATGAGGAATCTATATGCTGAAAAATAAACCATTAGAAATGAATGTGGAATAACTGACTGGTTTGAAATTGCGAAAGGGTATTGTGACCAACCATATAGAACACATCATTGCCTTGCCTTGAAAAAACTTCAATGGCTTGAATTGACCCGGCTCCTGCTTCTTTCCCAGCTGCAGCTTACACAGTCCTTGCTAAACAAGCCCTCAGTCTGCCCTCTCTTTCTTCCTTAGTATCTCCTTACAACCCTGCTCGTTCACTTCGTAGCTCTGACCAGAAATTACTTGCCATTTATAAACCAAACATAAATAGGGGCAAACTCCTCTACAAAAACTCAGTGTCCCAAGAAGGGAATAGGCTTTCTCCAGACATCCGTAGCAAGGTCAAACTCAAAAAAATACTTCTTGAACTTCTTAAATCCTGCCCTTGTCACCATCCCACTTAATTTTCACTTTCACTCCTTATCTTTCCTGCTTCTCTTCTCTCCTACTTTCTCAAAATATTTTGTTCTCCTTCTCACCTTTCTTGCTGTGCAGTTGTGTACTATTTCATCTTTCCACGTCTACCCTCAATATGTAGATAATTCCTCTACCAGGCTTAAAAAAATGAAAACAGGTGAATGATGTACTCTAGGTGTATTTGATATTATCTATGTAAATTGAGACTTTCAACACTGTATTTCCCCGTTTAAATTACTTTTTGTAATCTATTATCATTTTTCTGCATACTGGAGTTTTTCCTCCTCAGGTCTCCACTGAAAATGGGTCTTATGATTCAGCTGGACTAACCTGGTTAACAAATGTCAAATAAATAAATATTGTCACCCTACTTATTCAAGTTATATGCTGAATATACATATAATGCAAATGTGAGGTGAGAAGAATAATATGTTGGAATCAAAACTGCTAGCAGAAGTATTAACAACCTCAGACATACAGATTATACCACCCTAATGGCTGAAACTGAAGAAGAGTTGAAGGGCCTGTTGAAGATGAAAGGTGAAAGTGCGATCACTGGTTTGCCATGTCACCTTGCCCTTTCAGTTCTTTGCAAATAGATGGGAAAGTAGTAGAGGCAGTAACAGATTTTATTTTCCTGTACTTAAAGGTCTCTAAAGAGGTAATTGCAGTCATGAAATTTAATGACACTTGCTTTCTGAAAGGAAAGCTATGACAAATCTGGATAAAATTTTCAAAGAGCAAAGATATCTCATTGTCAACAAAAGTCCATATAGTTAAAAGATGTTGCTTTCCAGTAGTAACATATTACTGTGGTGTGGCCTTGTAGCTCAGAGGTTAGAGCATTAGTCTCATAAAAATTGGTGTTATGAGTTCAAATCTCATCAAGACCTCTGCTTATGCTTTAGGGTTGGTGTAATAATTAAGGTGTTTGCCATTCAGATACAAGGTACAAGGTTTGATTTTGAGAGAGACACCGATGCCCACCTCACCAGGCTCAACAAGGAGAAGGTCACAATCAGTTATTTGTCAGGTGCCAGAATACGCCACATCACTCACGCACTTAAGTCTCTCCACAACAGGTACAAGTATAACTCTGTCACTGTCCATGTTGGTGTGAATGACTTGAGATGTACCTCCCTGAACTATATGAAGAGAGACATGACTGAGCTCTCAGAGTATGTTTCTCAAGCAGGTATGACCCTAAGCCTAACCAGCATCCTACCTTTACCAAGAAAGATACCGCAATACCAACAAAAAATAATTGACTTCAACAAGTTGCTTAGTTTCTGGTGTCTTTCCAAGGGGATCCAGTATCTATCTGCCTGGGATGACATGGCTGACATGCCTCTATGGTTTCCCAGACATGGGATCCACCTGTGACCCCTGGGATTCCAGATCCTGACCAAGGCTCTTGCCTCCCCATTGTGCCTTTTTAGGCTATGTCCCAAAGACAAATCTTCCAACATAAAAGATCTGTCAAAAAGCAAACTGAAGGTCCTACTGCTTAACATTTGGAGCCTTAACCTGAAAATGTGCTCACTGGAGGCTCTCCTCACACTAGAAGATGCTGATATCTGTGCAGTCACAGAAACTTGGTTGCTGCAGAGGGCTGTGGAGAGCACCTCTGCCTTACCAGGCTATACCTCATTCCACATTTTATGACCCCAAAATGAGGTCAGAAAGACTAAGGGTAGTGAAGTCTCTGTCTTTATTAAGGACAGGCACACCTCCAGGCTGGTTTGCCAACATGAACCATTGGAATTACTCCAGGTGCAAATGACACTTGGCAAGACACCCATCCAAGTTATAGCCAGCTATAGATCCCCCTCCATGACTCAGGACACCCACTCCTCCTACCTGGACCTACTTGACTCTATCAAGGTACCCCCTAACACCCTGGTCCTTGGTGACTTCAACTACCCCACCATAGACTGGGTGAACTATTCCTGCATAATGCACTCACCCAATGATTCCTTGACTTCATCAATTCTAATGCACTAGACCAGCTTGTCTCATCCTGCACAAGGGCAGATAACATTCTGGACATGGTTCTCACCAACTTGGGTGACTGCTGCACCACTCCCATAGTATGTTCTTCCCTGGTGAGATCAGATCATCAGTCTGTCTCATTCAAAGTCTCTATTCCACCTAACCCCCCTCCCCATCAGCCGAAACCAGGCTAAAAAACTTCTCAAAAGCTGACTGTAACCTTCTAAGGGAGGGTATCAGTAGCTTAACACCACCAACCCTCTCAGATGATGCAGACAACTATGCTGAACAGCATGCCCTTGAAGTATACAAGCATCTGTACAGCTGCATGGACTAAGCCATACCCAACAGAACTAACACCTGCTCCTCAAGGAAACACAGACCTGTCTGGTGGACATCCTGCTTTACAACAAAAGGAAGAAACAGTTCTCCGAGGGTAAAAAGGAACAAATTCCAAATTGGAAAAACTCCCTCCTCAGCCTCAACAAGCAAATTAGATCACTAGTGAAAACCTCAAAAGCCAATTATGAATTGAAACTATCCTCCGAAACAAAGGGAAAACACAAAGCCTTCTTCAATTACATCAGGAACCTCCATGGCAAATCCCAGGCTTGTTCTGAATTAGTACATAATGGTACCACTTACACTGATCCTGTTGACTTTGCCAACCTATTAGCTGATAGGTTCTGCGCAAACTTCATCCCCATATCCCCCCAAAGGCCCATTCAACATCCCCAACACTTATTGTGCACCTCACATCTCCATAGATCAAGTGTTAGTTAAAGGCCCTATCCAAGGCAAAGAACACAGCTTCCATTGGACATGATAGTATCTAGCTTTGCCATTGAGCACCCTATTCAACCACAGCCTAAGTACAGGCTTCATTCCAGCTGAGTGGAGAACTGTCATTGTCAGCCCCTTGCACAAAGGTGATGCCACTACTGACCCAGGAAACTATCACCCCATTAGCTTGACAAGTCTGATCTGTAAAGCCATGGAGTGTATTATGGATCTCATAAACAAGGACATAGGCAATCTCCAACCACTTGACCCCACCACTGAATTTTTTGTATTTATATAAAAAAAAAAATTGTTTGAGTTTTAATCTTCATTTTATTTTTCTCTATCTATGCATATACATATATTTGGAGTACATATGTTATGTCTTGTTTTATGCATATATATATTTTTACATGAATTTATATACATTTATATAATTATGTTAGGATTTGTGTATGTGTGTAAGACTGTTGAATATATACACACAACTTCCTATTGTCTGCTTAACTTGGATTTTATTCTGTCTTTAGTCAGCATTTGTCTTACTGCTGAAGGGGTTAATTAGTTAATTAATTAACTTGATTTTTCTGCTGTGAACTGGATTGGTTGGCATTATTTTAAATCTGTTTAAATTAAGCTGTTTGACTGTTTTCTGAGATCTGATGAAGCATGTTTTTACATGTGAAAGTGCTTATCCATTGAGTATACAATAAATTTGTTTGATTTTTAGAGCCTGGTGGTCCTGCCTTGTGTCTTCACTTTGTATTATGGATCTCATAAACAAGGACATAGGCAATTTCCAACCACTTGACACCACACACTTTGGATTCATCAAGGTCAGATCTTGCCTGTTGAACCTGATTGACGTCTTTGAGACTGTTACCAAGGCCCTGGATAAGGGAAAGTCAGTACATACAGCTTACCTTGACTTGGCCAAGGTCTTTGACACAATCCCCCACTTAGGCATCATCAAAACGTTAACATAACTTGGCGTAAGTCCCTATGTCATCAAGCGGGTGGCCAACTGTCTCACCAATAGGACCTACAAGGTCAAAATAGGTGCCTCCATCTCCAACAGCAGACCTGTCACTAGTGGTGTTCCCCAGGTATCTGTCCTGAGAGTCCTACTGTTTGGAATCTACTTCTCAGAGGTCCAGGCAAAGACAAAGGGCCTGTGGTTTATAGGTTCATACTACGCTATCAGCCCTAGGGCCTATACAAGCCTAGCCATAACAATTCCCTGGCTATTTCTTCCCACACTATTTACTTCCCTGGACCCCTGTCTAGCAGGGTAACTGACGTGATCCCTGGGGTGAATTTCCTTTCTCCCATCCAATCGTCAAGGTTCCTTTTGAAGAGGGCCAAAGAGGCACTCTGCTTCACATGTATGGGCAATCTATTCCAGAGTCTGGGGAGTCTCTGGGTCAGGAACCTCTCTCTCCAGCATGTTTTGTTTATTGTGATGACAAGTTTTAGATCCCTGGAGCATGTGGCTCTGAGGGATTGGGATTTCTTGAAGTGTAGCATGTCCAACAGCTCTGAGAGATCTCCTCTGTGTAGATGATATGCGGCAGAGTATAGCTGGAGTTTTTTAAGGCTGTCAGCGTAGGGCATCTGCTTTAGGCCTGTGATTCTTTTAGTGAGGTATTACTGCAGCCTTTCCAGTTGTTGCAGATGACTTGAGAGGTACATACCAAACGGGGTGTTGTATTCTATAATGGGTCTAATGAGGGATGAGTAAAGTGGGACAATGACCTCCTTTTTTCTGGATGAAAAGCCCTTCGTGATGAAGTGTGCCACATAGAAGGATTTCATGACTGTTGCTGCGATGTGGTTATCGAAGGGGAGACCACTGACCACCTGTGTCCCTAAGTCTCTTATCACACTTTCGGTGGTTAGTGTACTGCCACCTATATGGTAATTCATGAGTACATGTTTTTTCCCAAAGGGGATAACTATACATTTCTTGGCATTGAGCTTGAGCCCATGGCTCTAGCACCAAGCATCTGTTTCTCTAAGGCCCTTTTGTAGAGTATCCACATCATTTGGGGATTCAATAATGGCTCCCAGTTTGCAGTCATCTGCGAACTTTGTTAGCCAGAGTCCCTTAGTGTTGGCCTGTACTTCAGAGAAGTAGATGCCAAACAAGAGTGGTCCCAGGACTGAACTCTGAGGTACTCCACTTGTTTGGAGCTGGATTTGGAGTCGGCTACTTTTACAGTGTGGGTTCTAACAGTAAGCCAGTTAGCAACCCATTGGGTGATGTAGGGATTAATGCCCAGCTTAGTAAGTTTATCTATGATTCCAGAGTGTGGGATGGTGTCAAATGCCCTGGCAAGGTCTAGATAGGCTGTGTGGACCACCTTACCCTTGTCCATAGCTCTAGAGACTGATTCAAAGAAGTCAATCAGGTTCAGGAGATAAGATTGGCCCTTCACGAACCCAAACTGGGTGGGGTCCAGTGTTTGAAGGTTGCCAATGTCTTTGTTTATAAGTTCCATGATAATATGTTCCATGGCCTTGCAGATCAGGCTCATCAGACTGATGGGACGGTAGTTTCCAGGATCCAAGGTGGATCCCCCCTTGTGGAGTGGGATAACTGTAGCTCTGCGCCACTCAGTGAGCATGAAACCTGAGGTGAGGCTATGATTAAACATGACACTTAGGTGAGGTGCCAGTTCATATTGTAGTTCATGTAGTACACAGCCCGGGATGTCATCTGGTCCCATGGATGCTGTATTCTTAGCTTTGGAGAGTGCGTTTTTTTACCTGTGTGGCCGTTATTACTGGAATTTGGCAATCTTTTGGTATTGAGATGGGCCATTTAGGGGGGTGAGAGGGGGGAGAAGTTGGCACTGAATCGATCTGCCAGGATATTGGCAATATCCTTGGGATCAGTATATTTAATGCCATTCTGTTTTAGCTCAGAGCAGAGCTGAGCATTGCCATTTAGATTCTTGACATAGTTATAGAATGCCTTGTGGTTGTCTGGAATCTTTGGCAATTTTATTTTCGTAACTAGCTGTGGAAGATTTTATGAGGGATCTGTTTCTTACTGGGGCTGGTAAGGGAGTTTTTTGCATCCTGGGATTTTCCTCTTTTCTGCAACAGTTTCTTCCTGTTGTTGTAAAGTTTGTTTATGGCAGGGGACCATCAGATTGGCTTCCTTTTTTTGGATGAGAGCATCTTGGTTCTATTTGGGATGGCACGATTCATGCATGAGTGGATGTGCTCGTACAGTGCCTTGGTGTAGGATTCAGCAGTTGAACTTTCAGTTCCCGTCTGCATGGGTGTCATGAAGTTTGTCACTTCTGACTTGAGTAGCATGAAGGTGACTTTGGAGAAGTTTTTTATGGAGGTTTCCTTACTGGGGGGTGGGGGTGGGATGTGGATGTTAAGGGTGATTAGCTTATGGTCAGACCTGACTAACAAGGCGGTGACCATAGGTGTGGAGCATCGATTTCCCATGTTGGTAATGACCAGGTCTAGGATATTGGAGCCCCTGGTGGGACTATGGATTAGTTGATGCAAAGATGTTCTACTCTGAATGCATTTCCTTTCAGTATGTGGATACACCAACTAGAATGAAGCCTGATTTTGAATTTGGTATGGCCATAATCCAATGTGCTTATGTATATTGTGACCAAGTCTCTTTAGCAAAGCAATCAGAGAATCAGTAACAGTATCATGACAAATATAAAAGGGCATTTATATGGTAGTTGCCAGGCAATAAAAACAAAACATATTTTCTAACCACATATTTAATTAGCTCACAAAGGGTTATATGCATGTATCTAGAGGTAAGGAGGGACTAATACAGTACTTAGTTGAAGTCTAGTAGGAAAATAATCTGTGTTATGGCAAAGAAGTGTGACAGACCTTGTTATATTTCTATTCCAATTTGCATGCATTCCTTGCTAATGGATGTACATAAAAGACATGAAATCCTATTTGTCTACAAATAATTACTTCCATAAGTGGCCACTAATGTTAAAGAAAAAAAATCCACCTTGGATTTCAAATTGTGCTTTTGTATATTTGCATTCTGTACTATTTTAATGTTTAAAAATCACACAAAGTGTTTCTTATTATATTTTATGTTTTACCACAAAATGGTCATCTTGGGACTTTCCATACTAAAGTGATCTTGTCTACTGGTATATCTTCTGGTTCATTTTAAGTCCCTTTTACATAATATTTACTAGATAAAAGGAAATACGTTATTTTAACTTCCTGAAAACAGAATGGTATTAAAGAATCACAGGCATCTTAAACAGTTTTTGAAATCTATTATTCACTTCTTGCTTGAATTGACCTGATTTGCATTATTCACAGAGTTGCTTTAAATTATTCACAGTAGTTATGTTGTATTAATAAGTAAACTGATAAGACTGCATGTATCTGGACAACTTGTTACCTTGATCAAGGAGTAGTTGACAGTCAGAGAGTGGCACACAGACTGAAATGAGTGAAGCTCAGAATAGTATATAAATCATAGTATCCCTCAAGGGTCTGTACTCAGAGTGCACTTGTTTAATATTTATGTGTCAAGTTTAGACGAGTATTTTTATATTATTTATGCTTATGATAATAAAGACTGGAAAAGTTATCATTTCTGATCCTGCCAGATGAAATAATACAAAGATGTCTCAATTATTTAAGCAATTTAGCAAATTGGAATAGCATGACTATTAATATGGAAAAGACCACAATGTACATTCATTGGAGGCAATAAGTGTAACAATGTACTTGTAGAACACGTTAATATATTCTGTGACTGGGGTATTTTAAAACCATACTGAGGCACTTGATTTGGATGCTAATAAAACTCTCAGCAATATTTTATGACTTTGTAAAGACAAGTATGATAAATTAATGACAGAACTATTTATAACATTGGTAAGGTTGAAATTAGAATATAGGGCCTGGATGCAGTATCACTGGAGGAAGACTCAGATCGATAAAATTGAGTTAATACACAGGAGGCATAGAAAGAGAAATAAACATGGTAAAATTCAGACAGGGAAACACTTTTAAGCATTTCAACATATAACGATTAACAAAGGATATGACAATGCTGCATAAATGTCTAAAGCAACCATGTTAACTTCAAAGTACTGGACTGTTGAATACAGATTAAGATTATTTGCAAAAAATGTATAACTATATATATATATATATATATATATATATATATATATATATATATAGTACAGGAGATATATATATATATATATATATATATATATATATATATATATATATATATATATATATATATATATATATATAGTACAGGCAACTGGTTAAAGTGTGGAACAGCTTGACTGAAGACATTAGGTGTCTGTCAGATGTCAACAATTTTAATACAAGATTAGACACTCACTTTGATGAATGCTGCTTTGATGTTGATGGTTGGCATAACATTAATTGCATTTGGTTTGTCTATTTGTAGATGTCCAACAAAATAAAGTAGCTGGATGGCATTTTTAAAGTTGTCAATTTGTAGTCCTTCAAGTTCTAACTGGCTCTCTCCTTCACTCTTCCTGAGGTGTAAAAGCTGTCATTGTACACCAGGAGTGGTCACAGCTGTTATTTCAAATAATTTGTAAGAGGCATGCAAACTAGTTCTGCTTTTTCCCAGTTATCTGCAGTGAAATGCACGTCTGTTTTATCCTGAATTTTATAATTCTTGTCATGTTATCTCTACTCTTACTGCTTCAAAGCAGGTAAAACCTTTATTTATTATAAGATTTTTTACTGAGGTAAAACTATCTTCATGCATTATATTTTACCAGACCTGCTATTGTACTTTTACTTCTTGACTTATTACATTGTGGTAGTAACACCTCATCAAATGCATAATCCTTGAGCATGGCAAATTAGTAGTTATTCTCCATGTTGTGTTGTGCTAAGAATCAGTCTAGAATGGTGCACTCTATAAAGAAGTTGCAGTTACAGAATAGAATTCCACCAACCACTGTATCATTATTCAAAAATATGTTTTCAGCTATGTGCTTTTGTGACAAAGGAAAAAAGCTCCACTACACTCTCAGGGCTTCTTTTACAGCAAATGCCAACATCAGCAAGGCTGAGAACTACCTACATAAGATTGTGGGGAGTACCTAGTAACTTTCAATTTCCCTGTATGTATGGTACTCCATGCAGATGCAAGTAGGGGTGAGTGGTTCTTTTAATTAAAATCATTCATAGATTGTAAATAATTTTAATTGGACATTAACTTCTAGCAATGTGCAAATTAAATTTAAAATACATATCAGTTGTAATAGCTTTTTCTAAAAATCCATGGCCAGTGACTCAGAGTGTGTATAATACTTATAATCCCCTTACATTAAAGGGTGTAGTGGTGCAAGGACATATCATGTGATTAACACAATGAGGTTACCTAAAGATGACCTATTGATCTAAGGATGTTATTCAGACACAAAACTGAATATAGTAATAAAAGGACCATGGCATGCTATGTCATTTATTAAAAACATAAACCTACTTTCTAGTGTCTCCATTTAAAGCTTTCCATGGAAGAAATATTGACAAAAAACATACATAACATGTTAATTATCAATTAACTAAAATGAAATGGAATACAACATGCTGACACAAGGAAGCTAACTACAAATAGCATATGTTAGATATGGGAATTTCCATGCAGCTACAATAAAGCCTCTTTCTTTCCTAAGGGGAAAGGCTTGACAAAGAAAAAAATCATAGGATTTGCCTCTCCGCTACTAAGTTAGACTATCTAGCTTCTCCCTGTACTCAATCACCTACAGACTCCTTCACATTGACTCATGCTTAGCCTTTCATGCTAGGAAAGACCCTACTCTATTCAACCTTCTTCATTTTTGTAAAAAAATAAAAAAAATAAATAAAACAAGGGCCTTAATCTTCATTAGCAAATAACCAGAAGTCAATACCTTGAAATATTCTGAACACAAAGCCTTCCCCACTTTTGCAACACATTCTCTGAAAAGTCAAAGTACCCTAGCCACTTCCAAGCCCAATCTTGATGATTTAATGAATTTTACTAAATTGACCCAAGAAGATAGCTTATGCATCCCTCCTTGCAAAGGTGGTGAGTACAATTGAATTATGGCAAACCCAAAGACTGGGTACACTGATTTATTTGGGCAAGGAAATATATACTCTTCAAGACAGTCTAGGATGCCCTTAACAGTCTGTGAACCTACAAGATATTCTTTTCTTGGAGATTACCTTAAATCTATATCTGAGTATTTCATTTACTTTGGTTCAGTGACAAAGAGGGAAGGAGTCATGTGACCCTGATGAGCTTGTATTGATTAGCAGCTTGATAACTGGAGGATTCAGGGAAGGTGGGGTGAGAAGGAGTGGTATTTTGTCAAATTAACCTTTCCAGAAAGGAGTAGCAGGCCTCCTGTTTATGATTTGGTACTCCCAAGTGAAGGGGGAATGCCATGACTGCAAAGACAGAATGTCATTAAATTCACCATGAGAGAGCAGGGCTGGTGATGATAAATGTCACATGCAGAGATGTACATGAAGTCAGGAACTATGTCAAGTCATAGCGTCTTAAAAGAAATATTATGCAGCTGCTGCAGGGTCCACATTCCTCTTTTCCCCAACTCAATCTGCCGATCACTAAACTGAGTAATAGGAGCATATAGCTAGCTGGAAGCTATGCAATACTGGGTAAAAACATTTCAGTGACTTGCCAGACAATTTGTGCAACTCTGCAATGAAGTCTATAATTCTCCTATGAGATCATAATCTTTCAGTTGCTTTCACATTTTTATTGCAGCAGACAGATGACTGGAACTTCAATCATGGTTAAGAAATCATGCCTAGCAATTACGGTTAATGGACAGTTCATATACTTGCTAAGTATCCCCTTGGATGAAAGAAGGGTAGAAGTAATACGTGGAGCATTAACAAACAGTAAGTGAAGATTCAGTTGTGGATATATATAAGTGATAAAGTTATCAGTGTTACAGTACAGACCAGAATACTATTTATGTACTGCAGTGCTAAGTATTAGACAGATTCAAGGTTTCTTGACAAGACACCATTTAATTTGTGACTGACTTACAAAATAGCAATCACAAATGAAGGAAGCCCCATGAATGCGAACAACATTCCTAAACTGGAAAACTAAAAAATAAATGCAGGGGAAAGTCCCTTTGCACCACCCAATGTGGAAGTGCACTATCGTTATTTATAAATATAGAGAGATATACACACATACATACATGAATACATACATAAAACTCAATGGCACGCCATCAAGCAGAAAAGGAAATACAACCTTCCAGGGAGCACCATGGCAGTCAGTTGAACACTAGTGATCAATCATACAAGTGTCAATCATTAGTGTTTTGAAAACCAGCCCATCTCTCCAGACTTGATTACACAGTTAACTGTTTTAAGAAAATTTTTGGTTTTAGTTTGGTCAAAGAGAGCTATGGTGATACATGCAATAAGCTATGATTTGCAACTTAGTTATTTGAAAAATCATTCAGTGTGTGTTTGTGGCTTTCTTATGTATTCATGAGCAAACCATGAATTTGACCTGCTGCAGGATCACTTGTTGGGAAGTGGCATGTCATATTTGCTACAGACTATTCCAGCCCAAAAATTGTTGACTGTCTTAACAAATCGTAATAGCTCTGTGGAACTATAAAACCTGGCAATGTCTGATATCCTACCACAGTTCTGTCATGCAATTTTAATTATCAAAGACATCATCTCCTGTCTTGGTTAGGACTGCCACATGACAATCAGAATATGTCATCGTAGGCTGAAAAAAAAAACATACTATATACAAGGGTCAAATGATGATGTGGCAAAGGGCACAAATCCTGTATGAAGCTCAAGCTAGAAGCCCTCACCCAATACAACAGCAAAATGGATGCAGCAGATATAACTGATCAGCTGCTCGGAAACTATGAAGTACATAAGCTATTTTTATCTAGTGAACTAGATGGTAGAGCAGATTAAAGAAAGGTAAATTGGTAAACACATCTGCCAACTAAGTTAACCACCAAGAGAACTGTATGTGATTGGATGTGCCAGGCCCTCGTGTGCATACCTGAAGGGATTCAAATAAGAGCTACATAAAACACTTATGAAAAAACAGAGATTTCAGAATCATTTTCCTGTATGTAACTTAACAAATGCAATGACATATTTGAGTGCATTTTTATTCAGAAAAGCAATATACATATTTACCATTTTTTAATATACTCACTGAAACAAAAGGGCAACAATCACTAAATATGGAACAAAATGATTTTTTAGGACTGGTGTGTGTGTGTGTGTGATCAATATAGCACCTTATACCTTACTGATTTAATCCATTTTTGAACACAATGCTGTATGCTGAATCCTTTAAACAAACCCATCAGGCAACAATTTCAAAAGATTCCTTCCCAAAAAAAAAAAAATCAAAGGCCTGGAAAAAATTTAATAACTCAGACATGCTTCAGGAACAGTTATTAAAGTCTGTTTCATATGTTATTCAGACATGATGTTTACTTGGTCTGCAAGGCAAATTCTGTTCAGTTCTCTTTGAAAAGTTATGTTTGGATCATGATTTTGGAAATGCTAGCACCAGATCAGGGAAATGTAACAATGAAAATAAATACAAACAACAGAAAAAAAGGACATATTGCACAGTATTTTCCAAGACTTTGTATTAAGCTTCTAATTAAAATAAAGGACCAATTAGGTAATTAACTTCTACCACAAATAACCTTTATAAATAATAAGGATGTAGAAAATGTGAAACTGAGGCAAAGTTGAAGTTTCATGACATAAGCTTAACAATCAGCTATATGAATCCATTAATCTACTACAGCGTATCACTACAATAAAAGTTTGTAAATCTTCATAATATAGTGGATTATTATTGTCTCACCAATCATAACCCACTTATTATGTCTTTGAGATATGGATGCCAAGAAATTCACCTCGTGAGTGAAGCTTGAGAGGTGAATCTTAGCATCCATGTCAATAACATATAATTTAGGGTTATAATCATTGAGATGATCAAAATTATTTGTAGTGCATAGAGCTTTATCTGCTCTGTGTACTACTAATGATGGGTAAAATCTGCAAAGTGTTTTGCCAGCTTTCAAAGCTGTAAAACACGTAATGGATGCTGTCAGAAAAAGACAGTTTAACACTGCATGTCACGTTTATACTTACCTTTCCTACCTCTCTACTGTCCATATTTTCAGGGAACATCCAGATTGTTTCAAATTTTTGGTTTGTTCCTCATATAATCTGTGTTTTTTGGACACAACATGAGGACTGAAGTCACTAAATAATGTCATTCATTGGACTTTCAGAGTCTGTATCCTTCAAAAAATACATGGAAAGCATAAATCCTGCTATTCTAGCAATTTTCTAAGTTCATTGCAGGAACTTAGGGACACATTACCAGAATGGACAGCAAGCAAAAATAATTTTTTATTCTGCTGCTGTCACTTGATAGTACACGCAGATTTTACTGCCTAGCATGGGACCCAACCTTTTTGCAGGAGGTGCTACTTGTCAAGTTCAGGTCGTGCATCATTCTGGCACTTAACTTTTTTTTTTTTTTTTTCGAATATCAGAGCATAATCAACATTTTCGATGCATGACATTTAAGACAAAGTGAACATAGACTACCATGAAACTGTCCTTGTCAAATAGAATACATTGAATATGCATTTATCAAACATCACATAACATCTGAACTTGCCAGCACACCATGTACTACACAAACACCAAAAACAACTTAATCATGCACAAAGCACAAACAAAAACATACAATTCATACACTACCTATTCAAACATTATCACTCATAAACACACAACCTACAGTCCTTACAAACACACAAATATTTCAACCACATTCATACAAAGAAAATATGCTTTACTTTGCAGGTTCTGCCTTTAAACTCCTTAATCACACACACACACACACACACATATATATATATTTATTTATTTTTATTTATTTTACATTTGTTGACCGGGCTAGTCTAGCTGGATATATGTCCATTTTCAGTAGAGGCCCGGGGAGATAAGCTCTGAAATTAAAAATTCTAATGATACTAAATAAAATCCCATTAAAGAAATACATGTAAAGTAATCAGATAAAATTAAGACATTGTTACTAGTGACATAGTTATAAGATATAAACATGCAGTAGTTAGAAAATAAACAAAAATATTGTAGCACATGACATACATGGAGAATACTATCAAATGTACAGAGAGTAGGGATATAGGAAAGTAAGAAGAAAGTAAGTACACTTTTTTTTTTTTTTATTATAGATAGTAAGAAGGAGTTATAGATCAGTGGATGCCAATATGCCATAGAATTTGGGTATATATATATAAAGACAAGATAAGATACATACATACATACTCACATTTTATATATATATATATATATATATATATATATATATATAGACACACACACACACACACACACACACACACACACACACACATAAAACCAAAGGGAATCTACTAAAATGTGCTATAATTGACACACTAACAGACTACAGTACAAATCAATAGTCACTTGGACAGGTTGTGACAGCTTCAATACCCTTTGATAAAAAACACCCATCAAACAAACCAAATGCCATGAACAAATATTTATTAGATTGACAGTAAGTCCAAAAAAATCACTGATGGTAGAACATATATAAAATCACATGGTTATTTAGGAATCCTCAATCCAAAGCATCAGCCCACTTGGCTCTGTAGCTTCAAAATAGAAATAGAGAGCATCTTAGCTTCTTATCAATAACAGAGTTCAGCCCACACATCCCCTCCACAAAAAAGGATGTCTTTTAACATAAAGGAAGTGCAAGGATATAGCCCTCTCCCTTACCTTGCTTCCAGCATAAAAATCAAGTACTTCCACATGGTATAATCCAGAAGTTACCTCAACTAGGTTCACTCTCACTCAATGCTTCCAGGTCTTTTTTCAGATGATCCTTCAGTGAGGAAAGTACAGTTGTCTGAGAACTTGCCATAACAGTTGATGTCTTACTGATCACTGTTGTAGTATTCCTAACAAATGGTTTTGTCAACACTGTTGCCCATCCGGGATAGCAAAACTTTACCTTCCCTAGTTTGTATGTCCTAAGTATGACCTCAGCTCCTATGCGCTGAGGTATAAAGATGGATATACAATATCGATCCTCACACTATCGCTAAGCCAGTGGCGTGAAGACTACTAACATATGAGAGTGTTCAGCTAGGAGGGGTGTAGCTCGAATTGGTAATAAAACTCCCTGATACCCATGTAAAACAGCAAAGGCTAGAAAGGGACAACTGAAGATGGAGGTGAGATAAACAACTGGGGATGGAGGGTGGGATAGAATACTGCAACAGTGGTTAGTAGGACATCTACTGCTCTACTGTTAAGTTCTTACACAACCGTACTATGTCCTGACTGAAATCACCATTACAGTATTCCTGACAAATGGGTGATTCCCAAAGCTGAAGAAGGTAAGGGTAGTTGGCTATTGAGAAAAGGAGTTGCCCAGTAGCCCGGACAGGACTGATCTAGCAAAAGCTGTCCTGGACCTGGAGAAGGCATCAATTTTACAGTGCTTGGTAATGGTATATACAGAGGACTAAGTAGCCACCTCTAAAATTGACTTGGAGCCTACTCCTTTGTGGGAAGCCATTGCCCCAGTGGAATGTGCTTTATGGCAGGAAGGCAGGGTCTTAGTATATTGTGAGTAGCAGAAAGAGATAGCCTTAGAAATCTATGATGCAATAGTTTATTTGGAGATCAGCTGACTCAGCTTAAAAGGGATAAAATATACTAAAAGCTGGTAAATCTTTCTGAAGGATTTAGTTTTATCCAGGTAAAATCTGAGTTGCCTGAGCATGTGTAGAGAACATTAAGATCCTTTCCCCCATTTTGGGTATTGGGAAAGAAGGCAGGGAGATGAACAGCCTGACTGAGTGCACATTCAGTATCTTAAGCATAAATGATTGGTTAGCCCTGAGTCACCCTGTCTTTGTGAAAAATAAAAAGGTGGGAATGGACATAAGAGCTTGTAGCTCAGAAATTTTCCTGACAGAGCCAAGATGTGGATGGCTTTCCAAGTACAGAATTTGAAAGAAGCAGAAGATGATGGCTCAAAGGGTGGCACAGTATGCTTTTCTAGCAAAAAATTAAAACCCCAAGGGAAGAAATGGGTTTCCTTGTGGGGTTAAGGTGTATAACTCCTCTGAGGAAAAGCATGGCCTCTGTCCTAGTCATAAGTGGGGGACTATGAGGAAAGGAAGTATTAAGGGCAGTCAAATGTACTTTTATGGAAGAGTATACCAAACCTGAATGAAGTTCACAGATGCATTGCAGAATCATAGGGACCTGTGCCAAGAGTGGATCCTGACTCTGCAGCAACAGAAAGAAAACTGCTTCCACTTTGCTATATAACATTTTCTAGTAGTGGGTCTCCAAGCCTCTTGTTGGACTTGTACAACCTCTTCAGAGAAAGGATTTTAATCCCTCAAAGACATCTTGTCATCCAAAGGGTCAGGCTGAGAAACAGAGGATTTGAATAGAGCAGCAATCCCTTTTGTTGAGTTATAAGGTCTGACTGTAGAGGGATTCTCCTGCAATTTCCCTTTGCTAGGTGAAAAAACGGGGGAACCAATGTTGTCTCAGCCAGAATGGGGCCAGTAGGGGAGCTTGAGTGTCTAAATTTGCAATTTGAGAAGGATCTTTGGAAGAAGAGGCAGAGTAGGAATGGCATACAGGAACTTTTCTGTCTATTGGAAAGAGAAGGCATCTGTCCTCCAGGTTGTGAAACAAGGGTTCCTGGTTCAGAACAGGCGGAGCTGCTGGTTGCTTGATGAAACAAAGTGGTCAGAAAAAGTGATGCTGTGGAAGAGCTCCTTGTTCAGAATCCACTTGTGGGGGTCCTCCAGGGAGTAACTTAAGCAGTCTGTTAAAACACTTTCCTGAAAAGGGATGTCCGTTACTGTGAGCAAGATGTTCATTTGTGTTGCTAAGTTCCATGCCACCTGCACCAACCTGCATAGTTGGTAAGACCTGGTGCCCCCTACTTGTTTATATACAACATAACTGTGGTGCTGTCTGTAAACACCTGGAGGTGTCTTGGTTTACAAATGTGGGAAAAATCTTAATGGCTTGCAGAGGAGCCATTGATTCTTTTAGGTTGATGTGATCTTTCAATGGAATGGGATTGTCATTTCCCTTGCACTCAGTGAAATTCTGTCCAAGCCCCCCACACCTCATCCAAGACATTTGTGAGGATCTGTTGAAGGGGCAAGGGTAATCTTGGGTTGAGGATGAGCTGTTTCTTCCTCCACATTAGCTCCTTCGTGATACAAGGATGGAGGGAAATCAGAGCATCTATGGGATGGTAGTGCTGGGACCGCAGAGATTTCAGATACTACTGGATTTTCCTCATGTGAAGTCTGGTCAGGGGAAGCACAGGGGTGGCTGCTTACTTGAATCCCAAGATCCACAGTATTTCCCTTACAGAGCAATGGGATGCAGAAGAAAGGTCTCAGAAGTATTTGGACAGACTGAGAACCTTTTCCTGGGGAAGGAAGGCATACATTTTCTGTGTGTCGACTTTGCATCCCAGAAACACCAGGTACTGTGTACGGACCATGTGTGATTTTTTGCAGCTTGTGGTGAAACCCAGATCTTTCAGATGAAAGTACAGCTGTGCAAAATCTTACCATAACAGCAGATGTCCTTCCCCTCACTGTTGCAGTATACTTTACATACTTTTACATACAGATTCCCTGCCATGGTAGCCTGACATCTGGCCAATATACCAAGTCCTTAGGTTGTTATAGGGGTGTTGTACATCACATGTATATTCCAGTGCTCACAGTGTAGGGCATAAAGGTGACATACGGATGTACCTTCCTCAGAAATGAAAAGCCCCATGAGGAACAACAGTCCAAAGAGTAAAAGAGGAAAGAAAAAGTGGGAGGAAGGAGGGAGGGAGTGAATACTGCAACAGTGAAGGGAAAGACATCTACTGTTATGGTAGGATTTTACACAACTGCACTATGTCCTTCCATATCATAGTTGAAGTATTCCTTACACTAGGAAGAGTACAAAAGCTCAAGAGGAAACTTGGGAGGAGGAAGGCCCAGCAGAACCCTCAATAAAGCTATGCAGGATACTCCTGACAAATCTGGCTCTAGCCCTGGAAACCATATCCAACTTATAATGTTTGGTAAAAGTATGCACAGAAGTCCAAGTAGCTGGTATCCAATCCTTGAAAAAAAAAAAAACAAAAGAAGCCATGGCCCTAGTAGAATGAGCCTTAACAGAAAAAGAAAGGCTTTACGGATTTTCTTGTGAAAAGAGTAACAAAAGGAAAATGGCCTTAGAGATCCAGGAAGAAATAGCTTGCTTAGAAAGAGCCACACCTAAAGACCTAGTATGAAAGGAAACACAAAGTTGCTCAGATTTATGAATGGCTTTAGTTTTATCTAAATAATATTTGAGTTGTCTATGAAATCCAAGGTGTGGAGAACCTTCTAATTTTTAGACTGCATAGAAGGGGAAAAAGTGGGCAAATGAATAGATTGATTAAGAGAAACTCATTAACCACCATGGGCATAAAAGAAGGGTTAGTAAGAATAGACACCCTGTCCCTATGAAAAACTAAAAAAGGAGGTACAGCCATAAGAACCTGAAACTCAGGCACACTTCTAGCTGAAGTAAGGGCCAAAAGAAGAACAGTTATCCAAGTACAATGTACAAGGAAGCTAAAGCTGCAGGCTGAAAAGAAGCCCGAGTCAATTTTTCAAGAACAAAATTAAGGTCCCAGGAAGGAGAAATAGGCCTCCTTGGAGGCCTAATATGAAGGAAGTCTTTAAGGAATTATTTGACCTCAAATCTAGAAGTTAAAGGAGGAGTGAAAGGCAAAATTAAAACCAAAAGACTGTTTAAAAACAAAAAAATAGCGATATGGAGACGGAGCAACCAAGGTACAAACTAACTGTTTAATAAGCGCTTTCGGAGTGGACAATACCTCTCCTTCTTCAACACTTTATACAGAAAATATATAGAAATCAATTATTCAATTAAAACCATAACATATTAAATATTCTTAAAGGAGAAACATAGACACAGAATAACAAGTATGCAAAAAAGCCCATAACAAATCAATGACTTGTTTAAATGCATCTCTAAATCTGAACAAACCCAACCTGATATAGTTCGAGGAAACCCAATGTTTTAAAAACCCTTTCTTTAGGTATTTAATAAAACTGTCTTACCCTATAAAAAAAATCAATAATCATAATGTAACCTGAAATAGTATTTCAAAAGCGTATAGTTGAAAACTTGTAAAAATCGATCACATATCGAAGAATGACTAACTACAATTTGCATGGTATACCAAGTTAATATAGATAGAGTGGTGTGCTAGAAATATATAAGAAATATGTGTAAAATATTGCTAACTTAAAGGAGAGTACATTCCAATATTAGTTAATAAATAAATGAATGAATAAGTAGATAAGAGCTTAGGACACAAGCCTACAAAATTAGAAACAAGGTACAAGGTAACTACCTTTTCAGAGCAAGATATTTAAGAATGCATTTAACAGAAACATGCTCATTAAGCCCTGGAGGTAAATACACTGCAGTTCTAATTTGCCAAAATAGTTCTTCCATTTCTAATTCTAATTGCCAGGTCCACCTCTCTGGTTGATTGTTACATGTTTTAGTATGGCAAATTTGAACTTGTGTTCTGGAAACTCTATAGTATACCTTGCAAGGGCATTTGTGGTATTATTCTTGCTAATGGCATACTGATGCTCATAGATGCGCTGCTTAATCTTTCTTTCAGTTTTTCCTATATAGAAAGCAGCACATCCCTGGCAGCAAGCTGAATAGACCACTCCATTAGTGCCACAATTATACTTACCACGAATTTTATAATTCTTACCTCTAATATTAACCTGGCGCTCTGTGCTTAAATGCCTACACTGGTGGCATGCCCCACATCTAAACATTCCTTTAGTCCTACTTTGTGTATCCTTGTTAAAACTTTCAAGGAGTACTTTAAGATTGGCACCTCTCCTATAGGTTATTTTAGGTTTATCTCCAAACAATTTCTTTGACCCACTATCTTCAATTATTAGGGCCCAATTTTTATTTAAAATTTCTCTTATTAGAAAATAATCGAGACTATATGTACATAAAAAACTAGTATGAAAACTTTGTGTTTCACTCTTAATGATGCTATGCAGTTGGCCATCAACTTCCTCACTAGTATGAAATATGTTACTACATAGAAGTGGTTTAAAATGGCCTATTTGGAGCTTAAAAGTGATTTCGGCAGAAATTTTTGACACCATAGATGAAGGGTACCCTCTATTAACGAACATAGATCCCAATAGTTCACATTCATCAACAAAATCGGTCTCGTCAGAGACCATCCTGGCCGCCCTCACCATCTGGCCTTTAACTACGGCTCTTTTTTGGTGGTAGGGGTGGCCACTAGTAAAGTGGAGGAATGAGTTGGAATAAGTAGGTTTCCTATATATGGTACTTTTATACTTTAAGTTAGGTAGATCTTTGGACAAATAAATATCTAAAAAGTTGATATTATTCTCTTGTAAATTGTAGGTGAACTCAAAAAAGTGGGTCAAAGAAAAGATAGTAGTGATGAAGTCCGGGACTACAACACTGGGACCTTTCCAGACCAAGAACATGTCATCTTGGTAATGAGTATACCAAGCAACACTGTTCTGAAACAAATTGTTTTTAAATAGTAGGGTCTTCTCCCAGTGTACCATGATACAATTGGCAAAACTCCCTCCACAGGGTGACCCCATGGCTACCCCGGTTTTCTGGAGGTATATTTGTCCATCAAACAACATAAAGTTGTTAGTTAAAACGATCTCCAACAGTTTCCACTACATAGATGGTATTATTACTTACTTGTCTCTTTACCATAAATTCTCTGATCCATTCGAGACCTAAACTTTGAGGTATGACAGTATAGAGGTCCCTAACATCAATTGTAAGAAACCCATATTCTTGATGGAAGGGAATTTTGCTTAACTCAGTTAGAAAGCTCCAAGAGTCCTTACAAATTTGGGACTATTGTTCGACTAAAGGTCTTAGAATACTATCTACATATTTAGCACACCCATAAATAATAGAGCCACGGCCATCAACTATCGGTCTAAACGGGGGGTCAATGATTTTCTTGTGGATTTTGGGTGTGCCAAATAAAACTGGTGTTCTAGGAGCTATCATGGTCAAATAATTATGCAAATCAATGCCAATAGCACCTTCCAAAAAGAGGTAATCTAGGGTGGACTTGATTCTTCTATGTGCGATGTTTACCTCATTTAAACTGACTAGTTCGCAAACTCTAGTGTTGAGGTGTTTCTTCATGTTTTCAACATAAATATTTTGATACATGAAAACAAGCCCATATGAAGCCTGACTACAGAAGTATAGGAATGTTGGAATCTGTGTACCACAGAGCCCTTAGAAACTCCCTGGCTGTAACTGAGACCAGAGGAAGAAGGGATTGGAAAAATGCAATTAGAGTTAAAGCCTTGGGAAGTGGCAGGGACATCAGAATAGGAATGGTCTGGACCCTGCATCTGAGAAAAAACTGATCCTGAGAATGAATGAGGAAGGATGTTTGGAAATTCACTGCAAATCATAGGCTCTGCATGAGGCAAATAGCACAGTGAAGGTGCTGAAACAAGATCTCTGGAGAGGAAGCCTGAATGCAGTTCATCCAGATAAGGAAAATCTGTGTTCCCCTCACCATGCAAAAAGCAATCACAGGAGCAAGAAAGGCATTTGGTGAAGGACATCTGGGAAGTTCCTGAAAAGGTTGAAGAATGTCCCAAAAAGGAGAAGTGATTTCCATACCATGTAATACACCTGATGTATGATGGACAGAACCCAAGAATTCTGGGTGATCCTTAAACACCTGTGAAGGGACAAGGAAAGACAAAAAGATAGAGCAACTTGGGTTACGAGGGATGGAAGAAGATAGACATCACCTGGTTTGTCTGGAAAAGTAGGCTTCTGAGCTGTAGGAGTCTGAGTAGACTTAGCAGGAGGAGCCTTCCTAGAACAGTTTTACCTTTGGGAGGAGGGTGAGACTGTATATGTACAAAGGCAGATTTAACAGGATAATTCTTCTGAAATTTGGGAACAGGGAAAACAAAAATATGTTTCAATTGTTGCATGGCCTTACCCTTCTCCTAAAGAGTACCTGCAGAACCAGATTTTTTATTGTCAAGAGAAACATCCATCAATTTGACCTTAATATCATCGAGCAAAGGCTGAAGGTGAAGCCAGGAGCAATGCCTTAACACAGAACCAAAGGCAACAGCTCTAGATGATGCATCAGCTCTATCATAACTACATTTAATGGAACAGTGAGTCACTTAAGAAAAGGATACCAACAAAGAGAGGGCCAAAGCCGCCTTCTCAGAATCTAGAAGGTCTGAAATTACCTGAAAGGCCTGAGAGAGAAGGACTAAAACAAACCTGGTCACATGGATTTGGTAATTCACAGCCGGGGCACAGGAAAATAATTTTCTTGGGTGGCGAAAGCCAGGGTACCTTTATGGCTAGGCTTGTACAGGCCCTAAGGCCAATAGCCTAATACTTACCTATGAACTTATGAAAAGCCATGGTAGCAGCAGTGTACAACTTTTTGCCCAATCTTTCCATGGCCCTACTGTCCTTGTCAGAGGGAAGCAGTTTAGTTGAAGGCAAAAGCTTGGAAGGCTTATCAGAAGAAACAGAAATAACACAGGGGTCAGTAGAGGGACACTTGTAAAGAAATTTACATCGGGTACCTCATAAAACCTATCACATTTTAGAAGCAGGAAGCTGGGAATCAGGAGCCTGGGAAACTACTGAAAATGTGTCCAACAAAGCAGCAAGAACATGAGGAACAGCAGAGGGCTTAGGAGACTCTATTTGGAGGAGTTCACAGTACCTCTTATGAACATCAGAAACCTGGGTGCAGTCTCACTTAAAAAGAATTCCATCATAGGAGAGATAATATCCCCAAATGAAATCACCTCAAAAGAAGATTCAGGACTGATAGCATCCTCCTCCTCAGAGCCATAATCCAATGGACAGGAAAACTGGGTGGAATAGGCCAAAGAGTCTCATCAGAGTCTAAGTCATCATCGGCATGTTCCTGCTCCCTGTGCCTCTTGGAGCAGAGGACCAACAGAGGGCTTCAAGGCCATGAGTGCATTAAATAACCCCTGTGTAAAATGTTGCCATTTACACTGAGGATCCTTAGAAGCAAGGAAAATATGCTTTGTCTTCTGCTTCTTATTTAAAGGGACATCAGCCCTACACATCTTAGGAGGTTCAGACCCCTTCCAACACTCAATCAAAGTGGGAATCTCCTCCTTAACAAGAATCTGTGAAACACCCCACAGTCCATTAGATATCATCAGCCATGGTTTCCCGTAAACATCCAAAACAGATGTCTGTATTGCCTCAGAGGATGTGTGAGAAGCCAGATCCAAACTGGCCTCCAAAGCAATTGTGCAGAGGAATCTGAAAAAAAAAACAGGCTATTCTTCAGGCTTTCAGCAGCCTTGAGAGAGGTCTGGGGAAGGCAGTACAGCAGCAGAATCTGACCTAACTTTTTTGGTCTTCTTAGCAGACATCCATTGTTCCCTGCACCAACAACTTAAGACATTGGTTTTCCAGGTAGATGGATAAGGAGGACAGACAACTATGAAGAGTTTTAGGGACAACTGCCTGACAAATGGGGTATAACGTACAGTTGTGAGAAGCACCTAAGCAAAGCAAACACTGCTTGTGATGGTCCTTATAGAGACTACGTCTCCCACACTGGCATTTTCTCTTTATGGATGATACGTTACCTTACAACAAAAAGTAAAAGGCAAGATAAGAAGAAAAACCCCAAATGGGGCACTTATCTGAAATGGCTTCGTAACCAGCAGATGAAGGAGCATTCAGACTGACAATCGAAGATGGTGTCCTACTGGCGGCAAAGAAGTTATGAGGAAGGTACATCCATATGTCACATTTATTCCCTATGCTGTGAGCAGGAAGCATAAGTGTGATGTACAACTTCCTTATACCTATAGGCTTTGGTATATTGGCTGGACATTGGGGCTACCCTTGGCAGGGGATCCCTAGTGTAAGGAATACTGCAACAGTGATATGGAAGGACATCTGAAGATGCTGAAGAAGGATTTCTGGAAAAGGAGTCTGCATCAGATCATCCAGGTAGGAGAAAATCTGAATTCCTTGAGTGTGACAGAAGGCTATTACAGGTGCTAGCACTTTGTGAACACTGTTGGAGTTGTGGAAAGATCAAAAGGCAGAGCAGTAAACTGAAAATGCTAGGAGCCAGAGAAAAACCCATGGAACCTTCTGCAGGAAGGATGGATAGGGATGTGAAGGTAAGCATCCTTCAGATATAATGACACTAAGAAAGCCTGTGGCAGAATGAAAGGAAGAAGCATCTGAAGGGAGAGCATTTTGAAAGACAGTACCTCCAGATATGTGTTCAGGGTACACAGGTCTAGAATGGGTTTCCACCACTCTTCTTTTCTTGGTGCTAGAAAAATCCTGGAATAAAACCTTTTCCCTACAAATTATCTTGGTACTTCTTTGATGGTCTCTTGATTCAATGAGTCTTGAATAATGCAAAAAGGGAAACCTGGTTTTGATGAGGTGGAGGCATATCTCTCAGAGGTGGAATGCTTTCCCAAGACATGGCATAGTAGTTTCTCTGATGATGGAGAGGACCCATTTGTCTATGGCATTATTTTCCCACCTGGCCAGGAAGGCAGTCTTTGGGAAAGAGAAGTGGTGCTGGGGAGAGGAAGGAGTGCTGCAAAGGTAGCCATAGACTTTTGACACCAAAAGAGGCCTCCCAGCTGAGGGTTCCCTTTGTGTTTTTTAGAGCATCTTTTACAAGAGGTGTTTATTTTTATTAGCCTTCAAATTCCTTTTAATGAAGAAAGTAGATTTGGCTGAGTAGTTCCTATGGTATCTAGGAAATAAGGAGAATAGTACCTGCCTGCATTATTTCATGGTTTTACCTTAGTCTTGGACAGTTCTGAACAAATTGGACACCTATAAGCTAAACAGTAAGTCCTTGTCCAAAGGTGAATCGTGAATCTAGAATTTTAGAATTTGAAATTCTCAGGCATAGGCTGATTGTAGAGCCTTGCATATAACTGTGGATGACAGATCCACTAGCAGCTGCCATAGAAGAAGGATCTAAAGCATTATAACTGCAGTTAATGCTGTGTCCTGAGTGGCATGAGAAAGTAAGCTCTGCATCTGTTGCTAAGAGTTGGCAGTCTGAGGATTCAAGACAACTTTGTTCAATGAGGCCAGAACCAAGATCAAATACTTAGTCATCTGAGTCTGGCAATTAATTGCATTTAAAGCAAGATTAGCAGAGGTATAAACCTTCTTTCCCAATCTATCCATAGCCCTACTATCTTTGTCTGTAGGTACAGTATTACTAGGCAGCAGCTTATTCAACTTATCTGAGGAGAAACTGACAAAAGGTCTGTGACTGGGTTTTTATATAGACAATTTAGGTCATCGGGGACCTTGTAAAACCTGTCTGGTCTTTTGGGAGCTGGAGGTTGAGAATTGGGCACAAAAGAGGTGAACTGAAAGATGTACTAGAAATCCTCAAAGTCAGGACAGACTGGAGAAGGGGCAGGGTACCCATCTCCAAAAGGGAGTAATATCTCTTCTCAACATCAGAGATCTGAGTAGATTGTCAGCGTGTCATGTTCTGTATAGTCTCACCAAAGGAAGCTTCCTCAATAGGTAAATCAGGTGAGAGGGACCTCTAAGTCTTAAGTACCACTAATTACAACTTTTACTTCCTTAATATTTTAATGAAAACACTTTGCTGAGTCTGTAAAGATTTCTGCCAAAGTAATTTTTCAAGCCATGCTTCAAAGAAACTGTAATACCTTACTAATCATAATCACAACATGAGAACTTAAACAGCAAAGTTATTCAAATGGACCTGATCTCTCATTATCAGTATCTCCTAATCCTACTGTATCAGCAACAAGATTATTTATCCCCTTGTAAGCTTTCCAATGATGCCCTTCAAGTTGCATCTTCATGTTTGTTTGTTTTTACTGAAATAGAATTATTTTGCTTATGCATTACACTATTTCCAAACAAGTGACTTTCAAAACACATCTGTTAAGCATCACTAATAGCTTTGTTCAGTCTTGTGCAGAGTCTCAAATGATATAATACAGTAAACTGTACTTCAAATCATTTTCTCTCTAGACAAGTAAATATTATAATATTCAAAACTTCTGCTATTAATAGGATATATGAATCAGCTGGGGATCCCACACACAACAAAGGATTATAAATATATAAAAATACATACAAATATAACTAGTGGCAAAATTGCGAGTCAAGAGGTGGCACCTCAAGGAGGATGCTCACAGAATGGAAACATTTTCAGAGACCCAGTACTGGTGCACATGCAGGGTTAAGGGGGCAAGGCCTTTATGATTGATTTTTCACTTTTTTTCCTACGGTTACATAAAGAAAACATGCATGTTTCATCAAAGGACCACAGGAAGAAAAAGAAAAACTGAACCATTCATGTTGACTGTAGGTTGTACTAAAACACAGCACTTGTATGCTCTGATATGCAAAGGACATAGTGCAATTCTTGCTTCAGTTTACCTTACAAAAAAACACAGAAAGCTGTTCTAACATCTTCTTGATGTGGTAGGGAAACCACAGTACCTGGCAAACCTCACAAAGTTATTTTATCAACTTTCAGCACAGATATGAACTACAGACAGAATTTTTAGTTTCTTGCTTTAATTACATTTTAGAACTTACTTGTGTATTAGATACCATGGGAAGGGTGGCATAGTCTGTATTACACTTTGGGATACAAGGTACTTACTGTATTTTACACTGTATACCAAAGATGCCGGGACATAAGGCTGCGCATCATGGACAAAAGGTCAGGGTGCATGGTCTCCCTCTTTTTTTAATTTCTCCAAATCTTTTGGGTTTCTTATACCATGATGGGAATGGACCCCATTCCTAAGTCAAAGTATGATTAAGGCCATGAAATTAGTACTGTTTCAGTCCTTGATGTTAGCCAGAAGTGCTCTTCGCAGCACCCTCAATGTGCCCAGTAATGACTCCTTCTGCAATTTGTACAGAGCTACTTGTATCATTAACATATCTAAGTATGATTGAAAACTCTTTTCTTTATAAGACCCACTGCTCCTACTATTTACTGGAACTGTCTGGTTATCCTTCTTCCACATTGCCCTCATTTCTGCCTCCAAATCCTGGTATTTTAGAACTTTGTCTCTCTCTCTCTGCACACAAGACACTGTAGTCACTGGGTGTACCAATTTCAATGACCAATGCTACTTTTCTTTTCATGGACCACTATATCTGGTTTTCTCACATCTATTTTTGAACTGGGTAATGGTTGATCCCGTGTGATATAAACCACTTTCTATAATGTTTTCTGGCTCACATTTCCAACGTTTTTCAGCTATTTCAATATTATAATGTTTGCACAAATCCCAATACAACAGTCTTGCCACATTATTATGACTTTCAGTATACAGTCCTTCTTCCATTAGTATAGCATAACCAGCAACAAGATGTACAACTGTTTCCAATTCTGTTTTACCAAACCTACATTTGTCTGTTTCTCCCACATTTAACAGACTTTGTAATCTTGGCCTGCCAATATTAACCTTTCATCTTTTTGTTTAAATTCATCTCTCATTAACCATTCCTGCATTCAATCCTGATTAACATGAGGTTGTTCCAAGAGTTTTCTATACTTGAAACTATATTTATGCAATTTCTACATTTCTTGCCTTCTCATCTGATCCTTCACCTTATATTATTTATGTTTTTGGGCACATTCAGTTGCTACCTGATTTTTGTCTACTTCTGGTTTGATCTCCATTCCCACTTCATGCCAAGATACTTCTGCTTAACTAAGTAGGGTAAAGGGAAGTCATTTTAGACTTATTCGCCTCATGTTTCAAAACTGTTGCTATGTTTGGGTCTTGTGAGGTCAGCAGATATGTATGCAGTTCTCATGACTCTAGATCTATACATGTAATTAATTTTGAGGCCCATACCTCCTTCAAAACAGGGAATATATAGTCTTGGTATGCACTGATTTTTTATAAATCATTTGATGAGCATGAAGCATCCTTCTTGTTTTCCTGTACAACCCATCAACACCTTTCGGGGCCAGTCAATCACTCCAAAACTGTAAGTTAGGACCAGGAAGAGCAAATTGGTTTATAACTTGAACTTGTTCCTAGATGTCAACACTGTTTTCATTATTAATGTAAGTCTTCTAAAATATTCCTAAATCTTATCTGCATTTGTTCATGTTTTTATTGTTGATCCTTCCTCGATTCCCAAGTGTTTATACACTCCCTCTTGCTCACGTACTTTTATATCATATTCCTGTCCCAAACTGATATTTTCTTGGTGCTGCAACTTTCCTGCTTTAAAGGTTGCTTTTGCACACTTATCAGACCAAATGACAATCTTACATTATCTAAACATGTTTTGACCACTTGCAGTTGTGCTTTCAGTTTCTCATCTGATTAATTATACAATTTTAAATCATCTACAAAAAGAAGAATTTTTATTTTACATTTGGTGACCGGGATAGTCCGACTGGATGCCTGTCCACTTTTAGCAGAGGCCAGGGGAGAAAAGTTCCAAGCGTAAGCAGATACAGCATTACATATTACAGACTATTTACAGTGATTACATAAGTAAGCAAGTTAAACAAGTTCCACAGGTTAGATTTAATCCCGAGCGTAAGTCAGGATTAAATTAAATCACACAGTAAGCTGGTTAACAGATTTTTACACATTCTAGAGAGTTAGCCAGGCTTGATACATTGACATAGCCAGTTAAGGCCAAGTTCAGTTAAGAAGAGAACTCTTTGTACTTTGTTGTTTTCTGGGATCCAAATTGTAGTCATGACCTAATCTGTTAAGTAGACTGCTTAATGGGATAAGGGCAAGACAAAAGAGCAGCAGTAAGAGAGAGTCACCCTGGAATATCCCCCTTTGAATTTTTATCTCTTGAATAACTTGTCCTTTATCGTGGCTTAACTGCAAAGTGGTTTACCAGTTTCATGGTCACTATAATGTAATTGATTAGTGTAGGGTGCATCTTATACATTTTTAAGCACTCTTTACTTCAATACTATAATGTTTGCACAACCCCAATGCAACAGTCTTGCCACAAGAATGTGGAATACTGTCAAATGCTTTTTTGTAGTCTATCCATGCCATACTTAAGATTCTTCCCCTTTTTACAGTACTCCATTATGACTTTAACAACAAATGATCCTGTTCCACATGACTTTCTTTCATTACCCTTTTGTTCTAGTGCCATGACTGAGTTTTCTTCTAAATTACTATAAAGTCTGTCAATTAATTAATTCCAGTGTATAGTTTATATGTTGTCGGAAGGCAAGTTATTGGTCTATAGTTTTTAGGACAGCTTGTAGGTTCACTGTTAAGTAGGAGTATTGTTTTTTCCTGCTGCTAACTAGTCTATTGTCTGTTCAGGGTGCGCATATAAATTCTCATGGCTAAATCTTTATGTAAATATGTTAATACTGTTAACCAGAAGTTCGGCACTGCATCTGGGCCTGGGGATTTCCATTTAGGAGCTTTTCTTAACTTTATTTCAATCTCTCTGGCCATTACTTCATATCTTGTACATTTGGACTTATTTTCTTCCTTTCTTTTACTTCTTCTACCCAATTTGGCATCTTTGTTTCATAGGATCTTCACAGATATTTCTCCAAAATGTATCCATTTCTTTCTTTTTTGGTGGTGTTTGAATTCCTTTTGCCTTGTTTTCCAATTCACTTTAAAACTTTTTTTGGGTCATTAATAAATTGATTATTTTGTACCTTTCCTTTACATTTATCTGCATGTCTTCTACGTTTTTCTGCTTGTGCTGACATGTTTAGTTTATTATTTGGGATAATGTATGATAGATCTGTTCTGATACTGTGCATCCCTTTTATCACATCTATCTGAGTATTTTTGTTGATCTGCTCCCTATTCTATACTCTTCTAATAGTGACACCTTGTTTTAATTGCTTTGTAGTTTTCTCTGTTTGATACTTCTATGATGGCATTTGATTTCTCCCCTTCTTTTCCCTTACTAACATATGTTTTTGTGGTAAGATTTTATCTGTTATTAATTTAGCTACACAGTAATATATCATACTTACTTCTGTTATATCCCATGAATATCTATGGACAGCCCTAATTACTGTGTTCATCTGTTTTATCAAACTTCTAACTTTTTGAGTTTTACTGACTTTCCATAGTCTATTTTCCATTGATCTTAATATGTCTGTCCATCTCTATTAAATCAAGCAACTCTTCTCTTAGGTCATTTTCTTCAAAACTAAGGGCACACTCTTTGTTCTCCATTTCCTGTGGGCATTAAGGACTGTTTGATGGTATGTACAGAATGCACATTATGAACTTTAGAATTTTAGAATAACCTAAAAAACTACAGAATTGAGGCACAGGATGTAAAGATTATAGGATGGGTATACTAATTGTGTATTACATAAAAGACTGAAGGCACAGGCTGTACATTCAGAACTGTGGACTGGGATGGGATGGCTACAATGCACAAAGGACCAAGGAATGAAATGCACAAAAAATGGCTTGTGGGACTGGAAGTACTAAGTTTGTGGCATAATATGCAAACTTTGTATTTGGGACTGCACATAAGGATAGTAGGATGAGTGGATGTCATTTGTAGGCAATCTCCCTAACATGGCCCATTGAATGCTTATGCGGACAATCAATAGCCCAGCCTGAGAACCACAGATATGTCCAAAACAAACTGCTGATGCCTTCATGCAAATTGGCCATCTACTGGCTGTAGTTTTTTTTTCTCTTTCCTTAAAATTTTTTTTTCAATTTCAAATTTAAGTTCCTTCTCTTCAAACAAATTCAGGGAGGCTGTGGTGCCACTAAGACTAGTTAATAGTCCGTGTTTACCAACTTGTGACATTTATATCTATTTTCCTGAGGTATGCTTTCAGTGCATCTCTGATGCATTTCCACGGGTCAAAACATGTTCTGCCTACAGTTGAGCTAGGAGTATACAATGTTTAAATAGTCAAAAGCTGGACATCAAAACACATGGTTCAGTGTATCAGAGTGTCTATTCAAAAGCACAGGACATGCCTAAAACCACACAAGCTCTATCCATCTCTAATGAATTGAAGAGGATTATTTACAAGGCCTTGAGTAGGTTGAATGACTATTCTGGTTTTCACAAGGTTGAAAAACAGTCCTAGCATTCAATAAGCTTCTGAAAATGCATTTAATGCTGCATGGAGGTCACTCTTGCAGTGTGCAAAAAAGCAATGATTGGTGTACTACAGGTCAGTGGCAAATGCCTTTAAATTTTCAGTCTTTAAAAACCCCAAAGGATGACAAGCCTTCCCCATCCATTATTCTATATCAAATGCTGTGAGAAGATTGCTTTTGATGGAGTATGACAGCTTGGACATTAGGGAAGAAGGCTGATGCAGGGAAACATCTTTGTACAACTCAGGTTCAAGATTTTGAAAGTCTGTCTATGAATTTCTGGAGAGCAAACAATCTGTCATACAGAGTGGCCAAAATCTTACTAGTACCTTCCACAAGGCTTCTTGACTGACACAGGCAAATACATTCTGCTCAGGAATGTAAGCCACAAGCAAGTATTTATGTCACTACCAACATTTATTTCTTGAATGCACATGATAAAAACCTCTTTACCTTTGAGAAAATCTAAATCCACACACGGATTCCAACAAAATTTCTTAAACAGTGAGAATGAGACAGTTTATAAGAATATGGATTAGATTAGTGGTTAAAGTAAAAGCAAAGTCTCAACAGTATCTACATACTGCCTTGTGTCTCTTCTTGATGATAGTGGTGATATTACCCAAGTCTTGAAGAATTTCCTCACAGTTGCAAATTAGGAAGAGGATTTCACGGAGAGTCTTTTTTTTTTTTTTAAACAAGAAATATTAAACTATCACTTATGACAAAGGCAATCACACATTCTCTCTCTAATTTTATTATTTTTTGAAAAGTCTCATATTCAGGTATTTTCTTCATTTCGACCTCTGACATTTGCAATTTTATTACCTCATCTGAATATCTGTTTAAAGCTTCTGCCATTTTTCCCAGTCTTTATTATTTGAGTTGATATACTCCATCAGCGCTTCATTTATTTTAATCAGCTCTGAGTATATCTGACTTATTTTTTTCCTCTAGGTTACTGAAAGTCATGTCTTGCACCAAAGCTTGAGCTTGCACTGCTTTTTGATGAGCAGCTGCAGAATTCTTCCCAGACAGTGCTTTTTCCTCACTTTTTGTGATTGATTTTCTTTCAGGTTCCCTAATTTTTTTTTTTTTTTTTTTTTGCTGGCATCCAGGCAGCGCACTTATTAACCAGTTACTTAAATTTACCCAAAAATATGAGTTTACTGGCTTTCTCTTCTTCTGAGTTTCTGTTTTCACACTGGGATAGCTGAAATTAAAGCTCTTACACAATGTGCAGCCATCTTGGAAGCCCAATTTCACAGAATTTCAGTACCAGTTTCTCACCTCTACCCTCAAAATACCTGAGAAGTATACCACTTAATTGCAGCATTGTTGTTCTTTGCCAGAGGATGATACTGCTTATTTCTTTAATATCTAGACAGTCACCAACAGATGACTTTACTGGGTGTTGAGGGGGAAACATGATGGCAGACTGCTTGATGGAATGTAGACTTCTTCCTTTCGGCTTTTCCTAGTTAGGGGTCGCCACAGTGGATCACCTGTCCGCTCATGATTGGCAATGGAGTTTTATGGTGTCGAGTTGCCAGCCAGGCACCCAACCTTCCACAGAAGGCACATACACGCACTCACGCCTAGGGCCAATTTAGAGTGTCCAATCCACCTACAGCATGTCTTTGGGATATGGGAGGAAACCAGAGCACCTGGAGGAAACCCACGCGACCACAGAGAGGACATGCAGTCTCCGCACAGAAGGCACCCCAGCCGAGGATCAAACGGGAGAACCTCTTGCTGTGAGGTGGCAACGCTAACCGCTGCACCACCATGGCCACCCGATGGAATGTACAGACTACAAAGCAGATATTGTGGTCAGAGACTGATTACAGGATCAACATCCAAACAAGAATTACAGCACAACAACAGGGCCCTTAGAGAAACATTGGCAAATACTAAATGCATCATGTAAAGTTACTGTATTCCTCTAAAAGTCACAAATCAGGGCAACATTAAAATATACTGCAACATTCTGCAGCCCAGAAACAAGAAAGATGACACAGCTTGAGAAAGTAAAGATACTCAAAGAAAACAGAATGAAAAATGCAAACTCTGAAAAACTACAGAAACTCTGTGTCCTATAAAGTTCTGAAAGAGGACATGTACTTGTTATATATATCTGAGTTGATTACATTAGAAAAGTTATTTCTATAATATATAACGATTGGAGCCAACAAATCATGTAAGCAATGGACAAACTACAGACTCCATACCCAATGATTACCAAAATATCAAATGAACATTTCACAAAATAAGCTAAGCACCTTGTTATCAGCATTTCACAACAAAATGATAAGTACAGAAAAACAGGATAATAGCATCAAGCTTCTCAAAGACTAACCGGTCATAAAGTTGACACCAAAATTTGAGAACCTGTGAGAAGCTTGAGAACTTTCATGTGGTCCTGTTCAATAGTGTTTCACTAAGGTCTCACATTCTGCTATCATCCTTCCTCTGAAGAAGTTAATTCACTCAGTACCTTCACCACAATTAAGCATTAGACCCCTCCAAAGGCAACAAACATTACAGACTGCCTCTGAAACACCACCCATAAGCCCAACCTTCTCATTGTAACAACTTCTTTCACTGGTCCCTGGTTGGCTCATAACACTCACCAGTGAGACAACCAACCATGAAGTCTGAAAAATACATGATTCAAACAACCCTCCACACACAATAAGACACACTATATGTATAAACACACCTCCTACCAATTCAGTGGTAGAAGCAAGGAACTACAGGAGAGACAGCATTAGGGTGACATTTGTACTGAACTACTCCTGTTGTTCCAAAACCTTAGTTCTGGCTACAGTAACAAGCAATACAGCTATAAAAATGTACAACCCTTTCAACATTCCCAAAGAATCTGCTTGACAAAAAACACACTTGGTTTTAGACTGACAGGCCACCTTACAATGTACTGTAAGGATTTGGATGCAAAACCAGGAGTAGTTCCCAACACACTTCTCCTGTTAATACCCTCTTAATACCCTCTTCAAATAGCTCGAGGCCAAGTCCCTATCCCATGCTGCACCTAGAGTTACCCCAGATCTAGTTTGCCGCTGCAACAGATCAGAGGTTCTCACTAGCTCGGGCCAGTAAAACCTTACTTTTACAGATATTTTTCTGATTATATTGATAAATCTTATTAGTTTTAGATACTTTTATAAGCTCTTATAGCTTCATAATGTATTTCCCTTTCCCTCGGTGTGCTTTCTTAGAAATTTCTAGTTGGCCTCTTTTTCTAGACCTAGTTTAAAGAGTGTTTTATCAGTGACCTTTTGTCACAGTTTAGTAAACTTAGATAAGGTTTATTTTATTTAGAGTGTGCTTAATTAGTGACCTTTTGTCACAGTTTAGAATATTTAGATAAGGTTTAGTTTATGTGAAATAGCAGCTATCTTTATTGCTATAGTTAGAGTCTGCTTAGCATAAATACTTGTGTGTTTTAATATTGTGTGCTTTTAGATAGTGTTTTCGGTCACACATTAATATTTTATCTGTGTTTAGATAAATACTTGTGTGTGTGACTTTAACCTGTATTTTCTAAGGGCTTTTTTTTTTTACTGTGTTACTGTTCAAATTTTGTCTTGTTTGGTACAATATGGCTAACCAAGATAAACATCCTAAGTCAGGATTTAAAAAGTGCCCCAAATGTGGCCAAAAAATGTCTGTCACTGACAGTCATGTCAACTGTGTGTACTGTTTAGGAGCATTATATTTACAAGATAGCTGCTCCATATGCCATTTCCTCTATTCCAGGGTTCTCCAGGAGAGAAAGAGGACATTGATTGATAGAGGTTTGCTGAAACCCTCTTTACAAGAAGCTCTGAGTGACCAGGCTGGATCCAGCAAGTCCTCAAAGTCTTCTAAGACTTCTGAGACTAAAAAAAACAAAACGTCTTCGACGTTGGCTCCACAGACATTAGAGCCGACCATCTTATCTTTTAGGAGCCAGTCCCCAGTCCTGGAACCGGTATCCGAAATACCTAAGTCTCCTTTATTACAGTCAGTACCACCTTCGATCCATTCATCTCAGTCTTCTATTACCCTTTCTGATCTGGATGTGGAACTGTGTGGTGCAGAAGCTTTTACAGGCACTGGCCTTTGCAAAATTTTTATCAGCTTCGGAGCTGAAGACCTTTATGCCAGCTACAACTCTTCCTCCTCCATGCCATACTGGTCCTTCGGAGCCAGAGGAGTTGGACTTGTTGATCGTGGAGCCTTTGGAGCAGATGCCTGCTCCAGTGTCTTCGGCTCTGTTTACTCTGACGTCCTCAGTGCCGATCGAGGACTCTATGAGCCGACACTCTCTGGTCGGGTCCAGGGTTGTCGGTTTCAACTCTGCCTCTCGGGGCTTCGGCTCAGATGAGCTCGGCTCCAACCTCGGGCTCGAAGCCCACTGTCCCAGTGCCGAGGGTATCGACGGTTTCCTAGGATCAATCGGTCCCTTCGCATCAGAGCAGGGGTGCCTTCGAAGCCATGAGGAAAGTTATGTCTCCTAAGAAATCCTCGACCTCATGTCTGGCTTCTTCCTCCCCTAAAGCGCCTGTGTCTGCTTCTGCTTCACAGATCCTGGCCAAGCGTAGAGACCCAAAGCATCAGAAAGCCCCATTGGGTTGCCCATGCTCTTCCAAGACCTCACCAGAAGCTCCCACTGATGAGATTCCCAGTAAGAGAGTTTGTAAGAGGAAATATCTAGACTCCCCACAGGAGTCCCTGACATCTGGTACTGACTTGGATGAATCAGAAGGTTCTCCCTCTGAGGATATCTCATTTGCTGAGATACGAAATCCTTAGGCAGAGGGGTGACTGGCAGTCCAAAAACCCTACTGAAGACGAGTCAGTTCTCCTGAAGGCTTTCGGGTCTCAGCCCTCCATCTCTTGGGTGTCTCCTTCCTTCGATGAGCTGATGCAGCTGGTCTCATGAAGGGCATGAGAGTCACCAGACACAATGGAGCCTGTCCCTAGGAGGCCTAATAAATTTATCTCTGCTCCCCAAGACAAATCCTTTCTGACCAAGGGTGTGCCAGTTGATGCCGTGGCGGCAGCCACCAAAAAGGAAATTTCAGAAACTTCCTCTTCTATCCATCCTCCTAACAGAGATTCTAGGATCATGGATAGATATGGGAAATGCATTTATAGTTCAGCGACATTTGCACTCCATTCGCTCAACTACCTAACCCATTTCACGAGACTACAAAGAGATCTCCTTAAAGAGCTGGGAGATGCTCTTCAGGGTACAGTAGCTGCAGGAGCTTCAGACAAAGTTGCCTCCCAGCTTACTACCCTCAACTCCATTGTTAAATTGTCCATGCGCCTCATTTTGTAAGCAGCTGATGGAATGAGCAGGGCAGCGGGTACAGGAATTGCTCTTAGGAGACACTCCTGGATGCGTTTGTGTTCCTTCAAGGAGCCATTCAAGTCATCCTTTGTGAATAACCCTTTTGATGGTTCATCCCTTTTCGGGCCCAAAGTTAAAGAAACTTTGACCAGGTGTGAGCAGGAAGGAAAGACTATGCCGGAGTCCGTTTTTCCACCACTACCAGACCCTACCTCAAGGGTCAAAGGGGAGGGAAAATGTGGTTCCAAAAAGCCCAAGGAGCCTTTCAGGACACACATAACCCCCCCCAGGGGCAGAGGAAGGGGCAATAATGGAAGATGCCGTCCTCGTGGCAGAGGGGGTCCGCAAAACCAGGGTGACAGAGATTACTTCTTTTGGAAGCCCTACCAGCGCTCCTGAAAGGAGGCCCAACTATCCTACTCTGGAGGCAGTCGGGGGTCGCTTATCTTTGTATCCAGATGCCTGGCTCAAAATAACAAGCGAGAACTGGATACAAAGTATCATTTCCAGAGGATACTTCCTTCCTTTCGCCACACCCCCTCCATCGACAAGGAAAATTCCAGACATTCCACCCAGTTACAGGGAACAGGCAACAGTAGAGGTCCAAATGTTGCTAAGAAAAAGAGTCATCCAACCAGTCCCAGCAGACCAGACAGGATCCAGAACTTACTCAAGTTTCTTTTTAGCTCCAAAAAAGACAGGGGACTGGAGACCTATATTGGACCTCAGCAGGGTAAACAAATCGGTCAAAAAAGAGAAGTTTGGATGGTCACGCTTCAGTCGATACTTCCCTTCTTAGGGAAAGACAATTGGATGTGCTCGAAAGACTTCCAGTATGCGTACTACCACATAAAAATGACCAGACCATCCAGGGATCATCTGCGCTTCCAGCTGGGAGCCAATCATTACCAGTTTCGAGCCCTGCCCTTTGGTCTCACTACAGCCCCCAGAGTGTTCAAATGTATGGCAGTGGTCACAGCTCACCCGAGACGTTTAGGATTCCAGGTGTTTCCGTATCTAGAAGATTGGCTCCTCACCGCCACCACCAGGCATCAACTCATTCAAGCCAGGGACTCCACTCTGCAACTCTGCAGCCATCTGGGCATTACAATAAACTCAGAAAAATCTGTCTTGTCGCCATCGCAACATACTGTTTTTATCGGAGCAGAACTGGACACCACCACGAAGACTTCCAGTAGAAAGAGTCGTACTACTCCGTCAGCAGGTCTGCATTCTGATATCCAAAAACTGCTCCTTCCTATAGCCCAGAGGTGCCAGAAACAAATAGGCTATATAGGGGGGATACAATCTACTGCCAGTGCAGCCACCTAGTACTGCTAACAGCCACCTAGGGATCTGAAAAGACAGGTATGTATAAGTATCAGTATGACATAACTCATAATAAAACAGAAACCACAGCATGACTATATGCAATGTACAGAGCTAAACAAGAACTGCAAACAAACTACAGCGCCTATAGCTCAACAGGATCATAGTATAAGTACCTTTATGGAAACTCTGCACAATTTCCATTATGCCTTGTTTCAAAGATGAACTAAGATACTCTTCTCGGAAAATTCTGACCAGATTTTTTTCCTGTTAACTTTATGATGAATACTTTTGGGGTACACTACAAAAAAGGCACACTTTATCAAACTATGCTGCTCAGACAATCCCTTCATCAGCATTATAAAAAGTCTCCATTTTTTCAAGGGACAAGAGTATGCCCTCTTCCATGACAAAAGTGTGACCTTATACAGGGAACAATTAAATCAAAGGGACTTGGATTTGAAGTTTTGACTTCCCAAACTTGATTTTACTGTTCACTTTCAGATCTAACTGTCCATAATGAAGTGGGATTTGATTGTTCACAATGAACTCACTTTGTGATACCAACTGTATTTTGGGCTAACAGTTGTGCAGTGTTCCCTATGTCAGTTCTCTACTGGGCTGCCTTCAGTACATAGTCAATTTATGCCCTCTATGTGTCAATGCCAGTTTTCACCAGGTAATCCAATTTCTCCAACCTCCCAAGACATGCTGTAGGGAAACTGGATAGCCTCCAAATTAACCTGCAAGTGTACATGCTGTGTGTAAATGACAATCCACATGCCCCACAAAAGACTGAAAACCTACTGGTAATTAGTTTCCTGCCTTGTGTCTACTAGACATCAGCAAAGGATCCAACACCCCCAGAGCCTTGAAATTGAGAAGGCCGGTAATCAAGGAATGAATGAATCTACTATATTTACATTATACAGTGCAATGAAAAAGTATTTGCCCCTTCCTGATTTCTTATTTTTTGCATGTTTGTCACACTTAAACGTTTCAGATCATCAAACAAATGTAAATATTAGACAATGATAACCCATGTAAGCACAAAATGCAATTTTTAAGTGATGATTTTATTTATGAAGGAAAAAAACTATCCAAACCTACATGACCCTATGTTGAAAAAGTAATTGCCCCTAAACCTAATAACTGGTTTTGCCAACCTTAGCAGCAACAACTGCAATCATGCATTTGCAATAACTGCAATGAGTCTTTCACATCGCTGTTGAGGAATTTTGGCCGACTTTTCTTTGCAGAATTGTTTTAATTCAGCCATATTGGAGGCTTTCCGAGCATGAACGGCCTTTTCAAGGTCACGCCACAGCATCTCAAGTGGATTCAAGTCTGGACTTTGACTAGGCCAGTCCAAAACCTTCATTTTGTTTTTTTCAAGACATTCATAGGTGGATTTGCTAGTGTGTTTTGGATCATTGTCCTGCTGCAGAACCCAAGTGCGTTTCAGCTTGAAGTCACGAACTGATGGCTGGACATTCTCCTTCAGGATTTTTTGGTAGAGAGCAGAATTCATGGTTCCATCAATCACAGCAAATCGTACAGGTCCAGAAGCGCCAAAACAGTCCCAGACCATCACACTACCACCATGTCTGACTGTTGGCATGGTGTTCTTTTTCCTGAAATGCTGTGTTACTTTTACGCCAGATGTAACGGGATGCACAACTCCCAAAAAGTTCAACTTTTGTTTAGTCAGTCCACAGAATATTTTCCCAGAAGTCTTGGGGATCATCAATAAGTTTTTTGGCAAAAGTGAGATCAGCCTTTATGTTCTTTTTGGTCAGCAGTGGGTTTTGCCTTGGAACTCTGCCATGCATGCCATTTTTGCCCAGTCTCTCTCTTATGGTTGAGTCATGACAACTGACCTTAACTGAGGCAAGTGAGGCCTGCAGTTCTTTAGATGTTGTTCTGGGTTCTTTTGTGATCTCTTTGATGAGTCGTCTCTGCGCTCTTGGGGTAATTTTTGTAGGCCAGCCACTCTTGGGAAGGTTCACCACTGTTCCATGTTTTCTCCATTTGTGGATAATGGCTCTCACTGTAGTTCGCTGGAGTCCCAAAGCTTTAGAAATGGCTTTGTAACCTTTTCCAGACTGATAAATGTCAATTACTTTCTCATCTGTTCCGGAATTTCTTTAGATCGTGGCATGATGTCTTCCTTTTTGGGATCTTTTGGCCTACTTCACTTTGTCTGACAGGTTCTGTTTAAGTGATCTCTTAATTCAAAAGGTCTGGCAGTAATCAGGCTTGGGTGTGGCTAGTGAAATTGAACTCAGCTTTCCCAAAAATGTGATTAACCACAGTTACTTCATGATTTTTTCACATAGGGCCATGTAGGTTTGGATATTTTTTTTCCTTAATAAATAAAATCATCACTTAAAAACTGCATTTTGTGTTTGCTTCTGTTATCTTTGTCTAATATTTGTCTAATAATTAAATTTGTTTGATGATATGAAACATTTAAGTGTGACAAACATGCAAATAAATAAGAAATCAGGAAGGAGCAAATACTTTTTCATTGCACTGTACATTTATATTCTTAAGTATTTCAGCAGCCTCATGAGGCAGGATAAAGGATGAATTTGTCCTTTATTATAAGTGATTTGGCCCAGCAGATGTGCAAACACTTGTCGAGTTCAATTTTGTTTGAGCTATCACTTCCAAGGGAAATCTGCAGAATGCCAGAGGTTTCTCTGATGAGGATGACTGAAATCATTTTTAGCATACAAGACCATTCAAGAAAAACAATTTTACTGGTGAAACGCAGCTTAATGAGATGACAAAATAAAATAAAAGATATACCGAGATAAACTAATCACAACATTCTCTACTGTCTGTTCAACTGCTGTTTAGTTTCAAAGAACAAAATGTATGCCAGTGGAAGAACATATGTACAGCTCTCGAGTATGCAATAAAGTTAAAAAGGTTTAGGATACTTGCTTGGAAGTGTTTGCATAAATATTTTTATACCCCAAGCAAACTTCATAAAATTTCTCCACAGATAGCAAATGTGAGGAGTTATGATAGGGAAGAAACAGGTAACTGGGAACATGTGTTTTGGGAGTGTAACGAGTTGGCAGATTTTAAAAACTACCCAATTTATAGAAAATGGAAATTAAAGTCTAAACCAACTACATTTGAAGTGCTGGAAATTAAAAGAGGAAAATAAAGGATTGGAAGAGGGATCTTTAGAAAGGTGAAGGAGCAAATTACTAATAAATAAATGGAAACTGTGGGAACAATACATGTAGAATAATGTTCAGGAGGAGGAGTGAAGTTTAAGAAAAGGCAGCAATTTATGCAATGTTGTAGTGATGATAAATGCAGAAAAAAAGATACATGATGTATAATGTATGTAAATGGAAAAACAATACAGTTTTCTGTTAATGTATTGATCATTTTAAAGTTAAAAAAAGAACAAAAAGCATGTAACAAAGAAGCAGAGACATTTGTTCTGTACCAGTCTTTATTAAAAAGAGAAAGGTTAAAGGGCAGGGTCAAAAACTGTAGATATAGCCCCAGAGAGCCCCTCAGGTTTGCACAGCTGGGCCGTAATCATCAGTCACAGCTCTACATACTTCTAAGAGCACTCTAAGCCATCTCATTTTCTGCCTGCTGCAGCACAGTAAAATCCTTATCTCAAACCAATCCCTTACATAATGAGACACAAGTATCCAAAACAAATCTCAAGTGGAAACACACTTCCTTGAAGATAAACGATGGCCAAGCTACTGCCACGGGTAGGAGGCCCTGCAAGAGCACGGTCTTGCCATACTGTGAACAAATCTCACTGGTAATGCATCACTCAGCTATGTTTTTTCGGTCTTGCAGTACTCGGTTGTCTCTTCCACAATCTGATTGTGATTGTCTACTTCCCCATTTGACACAGTACTGTTCTGAGCAGCCTTCCAAAGCAGCTGTTTTTCATATTTGGTTTTGAACAGCAATCCATGTCCTAGTGAAAAAAAAACAATGTAAAAACATACATGACTAAATAGAAGCCAAATGAGTAGAGCAGTATTTAAAAAAACAACAGCCTAATTAGCTTCATTCCTTTGTTAGCAAATGACTCTGCAGTCAGAGCACTGCAGAAACAAATGAAGAATAAAGTTGTACAGAGAATGCTAGACCTGGAGCACATGTATAGCAAAGTAGTAAAGGTAACTTATTCTGAAACCACACAAAAGACCAGTGAAAACAGCTCTACTTTCCAAAATAAGAATTTAATAAAAACCTTTTAGTTGTCTCTCCTCTCCTAGCGCCTCGGCTGCAAGCCTTTACAGAGTAAAAAAGTGAAGCTCACTCACACAGTCCTTTTATACAGCTGCCATATCAATTAACAATTCATTACATAATAAAATCAGTTCCTAATTGTTAAGCTAACAATTAACCCATGAAATTCTGCCAATTGCACTCTTTATTCATTCCTAAAGGCTGCAAAGTTTCATATTTCATTATTAAAATTGCTTCCTTTCTTCTTAAAATCTTTTTCAATACATTTTCATCTCCATGTCTGTTGTATACTTGTTCCAGAATTGTGACTTTCATATTGTCTATTATACCCCCATGTTCTGAATGAAAATGTTCTGCCACTGGACTGCTCATCTTCCTGTTTTTAACATCTCTAACATGTTCTTTTATTCTCTCAGCCAGACTTCTTTTAGTCTCCCCAATATAGCCTTTGCCACAAAAGCATTTTATAAGATATATAATCCCCCTGCTAGTGCAGTTAAATGTTCCTATAGTATTAAAGCTTTTCCCCTTAATATCTTCAGCTTCTCTGATTATGTAAGGGCATATTTGCACACTTTCCACAAGGGAAAGTTCCCTTCCTTGTTATTGCACATGCTAGCTTCTGTGTTGGTCTCTCAAACCTGCCTCTTACTAAAAAATCTTTCAAACTTCTCCTCTCTGGAAAGAAATAGTAAGCTCAACATTCACCAAAGAGGGTACCTCCTTTCTTGTCTTGTTCCAACTATTTTTTATCATTTCATTAAATACTTTAGAAAAATAGTATATTTTGTGACAAAAACATTTTGAACATTCTCCTTGTAATTTGTAACTACATGCTGACTATTTTTATCCTTGTTCCCATAATCTTGTTTTTTGCTACTTTTCCAAATACTTTATTATAACTTAGTTTCACTTGATTTGGGTCATAACCTCTCTCCATGAATTTATTGCAAACCTTGTCACACTCTACTTCTGCTTCCTAACATTGGTACATAGCCTTTTGACTCTTAACATTTCCCCATATGGGATAGATTTCAATGTATGTTCTGGTGGCAGCTAGTAGCATGTACCATCCTACTCATTTGTTCGAACTTCCTATATATTTTAGCTTGAATTTTTTGCCTACTTGCCCTTCAAATTTATGTCCAAATAATTGATTTCTTCTCCCATATGGATATCATCAAATTTGATTTTGTATTCATTGTTGTTCAAATATTGTATAAATACCTTTGCTTCCTCTCTATCACCCTTACAAATAAAAATCAAATCGTCGATAAAACGAAAATATTGTATTACATGACCCCTGAAAAAACTATTTCTGTAGACATGTTCCAACTCAAACAGTCCCATGAACAAATTGGCATACGCTGGGGCGAAGGCTGCCCCCATTGCAGTTCCCATTTTTTGTTTATATAATGTCCCATCAAATTCAAAAATGTTAACTAAACAAAAATTTAATAACTTCATTATATACTGAGTCATTGGTGACTCTTTCAAAAAATATTGCACAGCCCTCAAACCCAGTTCATGGGTAATACTGGTATAAAGACTAACTACATCCACTGTGATGAAAAACATATCTTTTGTCCAGACTGTCTGTTTTATTTTATCCAGTAAATCATATGAATCCTTAATATATGATGTTAACTTGGTTACCTCTCCTATTAATATTTCATGCAAAAGACTAGCCACCTTATGTGTAAAAGAACCCTTTGCTGATACTATAGGGCGGCCTGGGGGATGGAAAAAGTTTTTATGCAGTTTTGGGACACAAAAAAATTTTGCTATAGTACTACTTTTTATATACAGTTTATTATTTATGTCCCTAGCTGTAAAATAGCATAACCTTTACTTAACAATTTATATAGTTCCTCTTGTGCCTGTTTAAGAATATTTTCCTGCACTTTACCATAAACTCCTTCATTCTTCAAATGTTCTAAACACATGTTATAATAGTCCTGTGCATTCAATATAACTAACTTGCCCCCCTTGTCTGATGGTTTAAACACTATATTTCTGTTCCGACTCATATCCTGTAATTTACACCATTCTTCCTCATTCAAATTGTAACTCCTATTTTTCTTAATAATAGGTTTTAGTTCTCTCTCCACAAAAAACTGTGTCGCATTACTAAAGCGTTGTATATGTGCATTTTTACTAGTTGGGCAAAATGTATTATTTGCTTTAAACTTACTAAGGTCAAACAATGTATAAGCATTGCTTTCTGTTTCAGACTCACATGTAAAATAGTTGTCCTCACTTGTTACTGAATCACTTGAACTTTCTAAACAATCATCTTCCTTTTTTTGATTAAAGAAATATTCTTTTAAATACATTTTCCTTACCAGTTCAAGAATTTCTCCCTTAACTTCATAGAGTCTAGGTAACACTGTGGGTATGAATTTCAGTCCTTTCTCTAGGACATTCATTTCCACTGTGTTAAATTCATATTCAGACAGGTTAATAACATATTCATTTGTATTAGGTAACAGTACCTTATTTATTTGTCCATTTACTTTTCTTTTTGTAATGTCCATCTCCTGGGTCCCTGGTCTGGTCGTATGCCTGCCATCCTCGCTTATGTTGACACTGCCACCGTCGGTTCTGTTGGAGTTTCGAAAAGTATTCCGAAAGGTTCTTTCATCTTCTGCCGACTGCAGAACTGGAAACTCCTCTTCCTCCTCGACTGAAGATGCTCCACTTTCCCCAGACATAAAACTCTTGTTCCCCTGTGCCCCGGAAGTAATGTCATCCCTCTTGAAACTAACGTTCCGCCTCTTGTTGTGCTGGTTGGTGGTGAACAGGAAAGCCCTTTCCTGTTCATAATCGCGAATGTCCCTTTGCAGCTTGTGTGTCTTCCGCTGCAATAATTCTTTTTCATAGGATTCCAATTTCATATTAGTATCATTCAAGAATGTCTCAAGCACTTTGCTAGATGAAATTTTAATAATTTCTTCACATAGATGTTTAGTTTCCTTCTGTAATTTGTCCCTCTTTACTCTATCTCTCTCCACCAATATATTTACCCATTCAATGCTGCAGCGATGAGCTGCAGCTACCCATCTCTCTTGAAAATGGGTCTCCAGTTCTTCAGAGGGTATAAATGGTGAAGATGGATTCTTGAGTGCTCTTAAACCTCTTGGTGTTATATCTAGCTCCAAATATCTCTGGAGACTATTAATATTATAAAATACAGAAGTCTCTTTAAAAATAATTCTCTCTAGCTGAGAGCACAAATCTTGCACTGCTGGCGTAGTTAATGGATCTTTCTTTTTACCTATTTTGGCAAAGGGGTTGTTGATAACACGCTGTCTTGAATTCTCCCATCTTTTAAAGGCACTTGGCATCACAACATTGGATGTATCTGCATTGTTGGTTCTTTGTCCACAATTAATACTCTCTCCTCCTTCTGTCCTTGACACACTGTTATTGCTTTCCATGTCTTCACTGCTGAAATCCATATTAATTTCTCGAAAAATTCGAGGAAAGGAGCACAGAATTTCACTGGTCATGGATAAAATAACCACTATCCAAAAGCAAATTATTCTGAAACCACCCAAAAGACCAGTGAAAACAGCTCTACTTTCCAAAATAAGAATTTAATAAAAACCTTTTAGTTGTCTCTCCTCTCCTAGCGCCTCGGCTGCAAGCCTTTACAGAGTAAAAAAGTGAAGCTCACTCACACAGTCCTTTTATACAGCTGCCATATCAATTAATAATTCATTACATAATAAAATCTGTTCCTAATTGTTAAGCTAACAATTAACCCATGAAATTCTGCCAATTGCACTCTTTATTCATTCCTAAAGGCTGCAAAGTTTCATATTTCATTATTAAAATTGCTTCCTTTCTTCTTAAAATCTTTTTCAATACATTTTCATCTCCATGTCTGTTGTATACTTGTTCCAGAATTGTGACTTTCATATTGTCTATTATACCCCCATGTTCTGAATGAAAATGTTCTGCCACTGGACTGCTCATCTTCCTGTTTTAACATCTCTAACATGTTCTTTTATTCTCTCAGCCAGACTTCTTTTAGTCTCCCCAATATAGCCTTTGCCACAAAAGCATTTTATAAGATATATAATCCCCCTGCTAGTGCAGTTAAATGTTCCTATAGTATTAAAGCTTTTCCCCTTAATATCTTCAGCTTCTCTGATTATGTAAGGGCATATTGCACACTTTCCACAAGGGAAAGTTCCCTTCCTTGTTATTGCACATGCTAGCTTCTGTGTTGGTCTCTCAAACCTGCCTCTTACTAAAAAATCTTTCAAACTTCTCCCTCTCTGGAAAGAAATAGTAAGCTCAACATTCACCAAAGAGGGTACCTCCTTTCTTGTCTTGTTCCAACTATTTTTTATCATTTCATTAAATACTTTAGAAAAAATAGTATATTTTGTGACAAAAACATTTTGAACATTCTCCTTGTAATTTGTAACTACATGCTGACTATTTTTATCCTTGTTCCCATAATCTTGTTTTTTGCTACTTTTTCCAAATACTTTATTATAACTTAGTTTCACTTGATTTGGGTCATAACCTCTCTCCATGAATTTATTGCAAACCTTGTCACACTCTACTTCTGCTTCCCTAACATTGGTACATAGCCTTTTGACTCTTAACATTTCCCCATATGGGATAGATTTCAATGTATCAATCCATGTCCTAGTGAAAAAAAAACAATGTAAAAACATACATGACTAAATAGAAGCCAAATGAGTAGAGCAGTATTTAAAAAAACAACAGCCTAATTAGCTTCATTCCTTTGTTAGCAAATGACTCTGCAGTCAGAGCACTGCAGAAACAAATGAAGAATAAAGTTGTACAGAGAATGCTAGACCTGGAGCACATGTATAGCAAAGTAGTAAAGGTAACTTATTCTGAAACCACACAAAAGACCAGTGAAAACAGCTCTACTTTCCAAAATAAGAATTTAATAAAAACCTTTTAGTTGTCTCTCCTCTCCTAGCGCCTCGGCTGCAAGCCTTTACAGAGTAAAAAAGAGAAGCTCACTCAACACAGTCCTTTTATACAGCTGCCATATCAATTAACAATTCATTACATAATAAAATCAGTTCCTAATTGTTAAGCTAACAATTAACCCATGAAATTCTGCCAATTGCACTCTTTATTCATTCCTAAAGGCTGCAAAGTTTCATATTTCATTATTAAAATTGCTTCCTTTCTTCTTAAAATCTTTTTCAATACATTTTCATCTCCATGTCTGTTGTATACTTGTTCCAGAATTGTGACTTTCATATTGTCTATTATACACCCATGTTCTGAATGAAAATGTTCTGCCACTGGACTGCTCATCTTCCTGTTTTAACATCTCTAACATGTTCTTTTTATTCTCTCAGCCAGACTTCTTTTAGTCTCCCAATATAGCCTTTGCCACAAAAGCATTTTATAAGATATATAATCCCCCTGCTAGTGCAGTTAAATGTTCCTATAGTATTAAAGCTTTTCCCCTTAATATCTTCAGCTTCTCTGATTATGTAAGGGCATATTTGCACACTTTCCACAAGGGAAAGTTCCCTTCCTTGTTATTGCACATGCTAGCTTCTGTGTTGGTCTCTCAAACCTGCCTCTTACTAAAAAATCTTTCAAACTTCTCCCTCTCTGGAAAGAAATAGTAAGCTCAACATTCACCAAAGAGGGTACCTCCTTTCTTGTCTTGTTCCAACTATTTTTTATCATTTCATTAAATACTTTAGAAAAAATAGTATATTTTGTGACAAAAAACATTTTTGAACATTCTCCCTTGTAATTTGTAACTACATGCTGACTATTTTTATCCTTGTTCCCATAATCTTGTTTTTTGCTACTTTTTCCAAATACTTTATTATAACTTAGTTTCACTTGATTTGGGTCATAACCTCTCTCCATGAATTTATTGCAAACCTTGTCACACTCTACTTCTGCTTCCCTAACATTGGTACATAGCCTTTTGACTCTTAACATTTCCCCATATGGGATAGATTTCAATGTATGTTCTGGGTGGCAGCTAGTAGCATGTACCATCCTACTCATTTGTTCGAACTTCCTATATATTTTAGCTTGAATTTTTTTGCCTACTTGCCCCTTCAAATTTATGTCCAAATAATTGATTTCTTCTCCCATATGGATATCATCAAATTTGATTTTGTATTCATTGTTGTTCAAATATTGTATAAATACCTTCGCTTCCTCTCTATCACCCTTACAAATAAAAATCAAATCGTCGATAAAACGAAAATATTGTATTACATGACCCCTGAAAAAACTATTTCTGTAGACATGTTCCAACTCAAACAGTCCCATGAACAAATTGGCATACGCTGGGGCGAAGGCTGCCCCCATTGCAGTTCCCATTTTTTGTTTATATAATGTCCCATCAAATTCAAAAATGTTGTTAACTAAACAAAAATTTAATAACTTCATTATATACTGAGTCATTGGTGACTCTTTCAAAAAATATTGCACAGCCCTCAAACCCAGTTCATGGGTAATACTGGTATAAAGACTAACTACATCCACTGTGATGAAAAACATATCTTTTGTCCAGACTGTCTGTTTTATTTTATCCAGTAAATCATATGAATCCTTAATATATGATGTTAACTTGGTTACCTCTCCTATTAATATTTCATGCAAAAGACTAGCCACCTTATGTGTAAAAGAACCCTTTGCTGATACTATAGGGCGCCTGGGGATGGAAAAGTTTTTATGCAGTTTTGGGACACAAAAAAATTTTGCTATAGTACTACTTTTTATATACAGTTTATTATTTATGTCCCTAGCTGTAAAATAGCATAACCTTTACTTAACAATTTATATAGTTCCTCTTGTGCCTGTTTAAGAATATTTTCCTGCACTTTACCATAAACTCCTTCATTCTTCAAATGTTCTAAACACATGCTATAATAGTCCTGTGAATTCAATATAACTAACTTGCCCCCCTTGTCTGATGGTTTAAACACTATATTTCTGTTCTGACTCGTATCCTGTAATTTACACCATTCTTCCTTATTCAAATTGTAACTCCTATTTTTCTTAATAATAGGTTTTAGTTCTCTCTCCACAAAAAACTGTGTCGCATTACTAAAGCGTTGTATATGTGCATTTTTACTAGTTGGGCAAAATTTATTATTTGCTTTAATCTTACTAAGGTCAAACAATGTATAAGCATTGATTTCTGTTTCAGACTCGCATGTAAAATAGTTGTCCTCACTTGTTACTGAATCACTTGAACTTTCTAAACAATCATCTTCCTTTTTTTGATTAAAGAAATATTCTTTTAAATACATTTTCCTTACCAGCTCAAGAATTTCTCCCTTAACTTCATAGAGTCTAGGTAACACTGTGGGTATGAATTTCAGTCCTTTCTCTAGGACATTCATTTCCACTGTGTTAAATTCATATTCAGACAGGTTAATAACATATTCATTTGTATAAGGTAACAGTACCTTATTTATTTGTCCATTTACTTTTCTTTTTGTAATGTCCATCTCCCGGGTCCCTGGTCTGGTCGTATGCCTGCCATCCTCGCTTATGTTGACACTGCCACCGTCGGTTCTGTTGGAGTTTCGAAAAGTATTCCGAAAGGTTCTTTCATCTTCTGCTGACTGCAGAACTGGAAACTCCTCTTCCTCCTCGACTGAAGATGCTCCACTTTCCCCAGACATAAAACTCTTGTTCCCCTGTGCCCCGGAAGTAATGTCATCCCTCTTGAAACTAACGTTCCGCCTCTTGTTGTGCTGGTTGGTGGTGAACAGGAAAGCCCTTTCCTGTTCATAATCGCGAATGTCCCTTTGCAGCTTGTGTGTCTTCCGCTGCAATAATTCTTTTTCATAGGATTCCAATTTCATATTAGTATCATTCAAGAATGTCTTAAGCACTTTGCTAGATGAAATTTTAATACTTTCTTCACATAGATGTTTAGTTTCCTTCTGTAATTTGTCCCTCTTTACTCTATCTCTCTCCACCAATATATTTACCCATTCAATGCTGCAGCGATGAGCTGCAGCTACCCATCTCTTGAAAATGGGTCTCCAGTTCTTCAGAGGGTATAAATGGTGAAGATGGATTCTTGAGTGCTCTTAAACCTCTTGGTGTTATATCTAGCTCCAAATATCTCTGGAGACTATTAATATTATAAAATACAGAAGTCTCTCTAAAAATAATTCTCTCTAGCTGAGAGCACAAACCTTGCACTGCTGGCGTAGTTAATGGATCTTTCTTTTTACCTATTTTGGCAAAGGGGTTGTTGATAACACGCTGTCTTGAATTCTCCCATCTTTTAAAGGCACTTGGCATCACAACATTGGATGTATCTGCATTGTTGGTTCTTTGTCCACAATTAATACTCTCTCCTCCTTCTGTCCTTGACACACTGTTATTGCTTTCCATGTCTTCACTGCTGAAATCCATATTAATTTCTCGAAAAATTCGAGGAAAGGAGCACAGAATTTCACTGGTCATGGATAAAATAACCACTATCCAAAAGCAAATTATTCTGAAACCACCCAAAAGACCAGTGAAAACAGCTCTACTTTCCAAAATAAGAATTTAATAAAAACCTTTTAGTTGTCTCTCCTCTCCTAGCGCCTCGGCTGCAAGCCTTTACAGAGTAAAAAAGTGAAGCTCACTCACAAAGTCCTTTTATACAGCTGCCATATCAATTAACATTTCATTACATAATAAAATCTGTTCCTAATTGTTAAGCTAACAATTAACCCATGAAATTCTGCCAATTGCACTCTTTATTCATTCCTAAAGGCTGCAAAGTTTCATATTTCATTATTAAAATTGCTTCCTTTCTTCTTAAAATCTTTTTCAATACATTTTCATCTCCATGTCTGTTGTATACTTGTTCCAGAATTGTGACTTTCATATTGTCTATTATACCCCCATGTTCTGAATGAAAATGTTCTGCCACTGGACTGCTCATCTTCCTGTTTTTAACATCTCTAACATGTTCTTTTATTCTCTCAGCCAGACTTCTTTTAGTCTCCCCAATATAGCCTTTGCCACAAAAGCATTTTATAAGATATATAATCCCCCTGCTAGTGCAGTTAAATGTTCCTATAGTATTAAAGCTTTTCCCCTTAATATCTTCAGCTTCTCTGATTATGTAAGGGCATATTGCACACTTTCCACAAGGGAAAGTTCCCTTCCTTGTTATTGCACATGCTAGCATCTGTGTTGGTCTCTCAAACCTGCCTCTTACTAAAAAATCTTTCAAACTTCTCCCTCTCTGGAAAGAAATAGTAAGCTCAACATTCACCAAAGAGGGTACCTCCTTTCTTGTCTTATTCCAACTATTTTTTATCATTTCATTAAATACTTTAGAAAAAATAGTATATTTTGTGACAAAAAACATTTTTGAACATTCTCCCTTGTAATTTGTAACTACATGCTGACTATTTTTATCCTTGTTCCCATAATCTTGTTTTTTGCTACTTTTTCCAAATACTTTATTATAACTTAGTTTCACTTGATTTGGGTCATAACCTCTCTCCATGAATTTATTGCAAACCTTGTCACACTCTACTTCTGCTTCCCTAACATTGGTACATAGCCTTTTGACTCTTAACATTTCCCCATATGGGATAGATTTCAATGTATCAATCCATGTCCTAGTGAAAAAAAAACAATGTAAAAACATACATGACTAAATAGAAGCCAAATGAGTAGAGCAGTATTTAAAAAAACAACAGCCTAATTAGCTTCATTCCTTTGTTAGCATATGACTCTGCAGTCAGAGCACTGCAGAAACAAATGAAGAATAAAGTTGTACAGAGAATGCTAGACCTGGAGCACATGTATAGCAAAGTAGTAAAGGTAACTTGTTCTGAGACTGGTGAGCCCTACCTGACTAAGAAAAGATTAGAATAAAACGGAAAAGAAGAGATTATGTAGGTACAATTACTCCAGGAAAGGTTTACACAGCCAATCCATAAGGAAGTACATTAAGACTTGTACTGATTCCTAGGTTTAATTCCTCTAAGTCTTGTAGTAATCACAACAAGGCTAATTCCTGTAAATCTGACAGTGATCACAAAGTCTAATTCTTGTAAGCCTGGTAGTGATCACTAAGTTTGATTCCTTTAAGCCTCTCAGTGATCACCAAGTCTAATTCTTTTAAGTCCTCTTGCTGATCAATAAGTTTAATTCCTGTATGTCCACTAGTGATCATTAAGTTTAGTTCTTCTAGATCTGGAACTGATCATGAAGTTTAATTTCTGTAAGTCCCTTAATGATTATGAAGAGTAATTCCTGCAAGTCACAGATTACTCAGTTTAATTCCTGTAAGTGTGGTAGTGATTAACAAACTTAACTTCTGTAGGCCAACACTGATCACTAAGTTTAATTCCCATTAGCCCAGTAGTGATCACTAAATTTGATTCCTGTAAGTCCCTTAGTGATTATTACCAGACTTAAAGGATTTAAACTCAGTAATCACCAACTTTAATTCCTGTAAGTCACCAGTCTCTTAAGTTTGATTCCTTTAAGTCCCTCAGTGATCATTAAGTTTAATTTCTGTAAGTCCCTCAGTGACCTCCAAGTTTAATTCCTGTAAGTCCCCCCGTGATTGCTAAGTTTGAGTCCTGTTTGTCTCTCACTGCTAACTTTAATTTCTACAAGTCCCTTAGAGGTCACTAAGTTTAATTCTTGTAAATCTGGTAGCAATGAAAAAAGTTTAATTTCTTTAAGTCTCTTAGAAATTCCAAAAGTACAGTTGTTTGCGTGTATCCACTGTTGCAGTCATCACTTGTAGGTTATCCCTGCTGGGTAGCCCTAGGCTGGCCCGAATACCAGAGTGAAGGATTTCCTTCCTGTGTCGGATGCAGGTCGCCTGAGACTGACATCAGGTCATCAGGGCTATAAAGAGAGGCAGCCAACGCCATTATATCAGTTTTTCTTGACACAACCTAAGGCCAACCTGGGGTAGGCCATTAGCTATGATGGAAATAAAGAGGGGAAGGTGGGAGGGGAACAGGATTGCAACAGTGAATACACTCGTACATCTACATTTATGGTAAGAGTACACAACTGTACTATGTTCTTCATGTTTCACTGTTGCAGTCATCACCTGTTGAAAGATTCCCAAAGCTGAAAAGTAGGGTGGAAGGAAGGGAAGGAGCCAGAGTCCAGGCTTGCACTGCATAAAGTGGAAGCCACAATGCCCTGCAGGACTGCTGAAGCAAAGCCTTCCCCGGATTTGGAGAAAATAGCCAGTTGGTAGTGTTTTGTGAATGTGTGAACTGATGTCCAGGTGGCAGCTTCTAAAATATCCCTGGTAGGAACACCTCCAAGAAAGGCAGTGGAAAAGTTGATGCTGCCCTAGTAGAATGGGTTCTGACTGATTTGGGAGGTATCTTTCCATGAAAGGAGTAGCAGAAATGGATGCAGTGTGATATCCATTTAGAAATGGTCTGCTTGGACATAGGTTTCCCCTCTGCCCCTGGGGTGAAGCTGACCAGCAGCTGATCAGTCTTTTTGATATATTTGGTCCTATCCAGATAGCATGTAAGCTGTCTGTGCACATCTAATGTATGGAGAATCCTTTCCCCCTATTTTGTGGGTTTGGAAAGAAGGTAGGGTGATGGATAGCCTGATTATGGGCCACGTCAGATACCACCTTAGGCATAAAGGAGGGGTTGGTTCTAAGATACACCCTGTCTGCATGGAAAATAATGAAAGGTTCAAGGACCATGAGAACCTGCAGCTCAGAAATCCTCCTGGCTGAGGTTATGGCCAGCAGGAAGGCAGTCTTCCAAGTGAGGTGCTTCATTTCTGCTGAGGTAGCTGGTTCAAAAGGAGGTACAGTCAGTTTTTCCAGAACAAAGTTCAGGTCCCATGCTGGAGTGGATGGCCTTCTAGGTGGTCTGATGTGTGATATCCCTCAAAGGATTTATTTTAACAAGGGATGGGAGAACATAGGTTGGTCTGTTGGGGAATGAGCAGAGATAGCTGAGGCATGAATTTTGATAGAGGAGTAAGACAATACCTTCTGCACGAACTCCGCTACGTAGTCTAGAACCAAAGTGAGAGTGGCATGGGTGCTTTCACCCTTATTGTGGCACCAGGCAGTAAATCTTTTCCATTTTGTGGAATTAGGATTTCCGGGTGCTGGGCCTCCTTAATGATATCCAGAACCTGCTTGCTCAATGGTGGCCTGATATCTGCCTCTGGGGTATATGCCATGCGGATAGGCTGAGTGTTTGAAGATTTGGATGCAGTAGTGACCCTTTTTTTTGGGCTACCAGCTTTTCTGTGAGAGGCAGGCTCATGGGTAGCTCCTTGGTCAGGATGAGGAGTAAGGGGTACCAGTGCTGCCTGAGCTAGTTTGGGGCAATGAGGATAGCCCTTGGCCCTTCCTCCCTGATCTTTAGAAGTTCCCTGGGAAACAGTGGCAAGGGAAGGAAGGCATACACAAACAGGTTGCCCCAGTTAAAGGAGACAGCGTCCACCTTACAAGCTCATGGGTGGAACTCGGGAGCAGAACCTGGTCAGCTGTCTGTTTTCTATTGTTGCAAAGAGGTTTACCTCCGGCAGCCCCCAGAGGTGTAGGATGCTGAGGAAGGTTTCCTTGTGCAGCTGCCACTCGTGGGGGTTCAGGACACTTCTGCGGAGGTGGTCTGCCAGGGTGTGTTCCCCTGGAATGTACTGGGCTATCAGATGTAGTTCCATCATTGAGGATGTCTGCCAGATAAGCGCAGCTGTGCGACAAAGGGGATAGGGGTGTGCTCCCCCCTGTTTGTTGATGTACCACATGACTGTGGTGTTGTCTGTTTTGATCAAGTGCACTCCTGGTCTGAGGTGGACCTTGAAAGCTATTCTAGCTCTGTGCACCGCCAGCATTTCCTTCAGGTTGATAAGATCTCCCTGATCCCAGGTGCTCTGAGTGCACATATCTCCTAAGTGAGCCCTCCAGGCTGTGTCTGAGGAATCAGTGGTGATGGTCTGAAATTGGGGAAGGGTGATAAAGGCCAGACCCCTGTTCAGGGTACAGACTTTAGCCCACCATAAAAGTTCCTTCCTTAAGCAGGGAATCAGAGGCAGCTGGTGCTCCAGTGATGGCGAGTATTGGCACCATAGGTTTTTGAGGCATCATTGTAGTTTTCTCATATGGAGTCTGGCCAAAGGAACCAACGGGATGCTATGTACTGAAGTGCTTGCAGGAACTTCTTGCAGCGAGGTGTGTCCTGCGAGCTAGCTGAGAAATGTAGGGGGGGAGAAAGCTCTGCTTCTCTAGAGAGAGGAAGTCTCTTTGGGTAGATGTGTCCAGGAGAGCTCCTAAGAATGTTATCTGTCCTGTGGGCTGAAATTGGGATTTTTCCCTGTTGATGGTAAATCCCAGAGAGGTTAGGAGGGTTAGGACAAAGGTTGCAAGAATTTCTCCTTGGTGTCTGCCTGGATAAGACAGTTGTCCAAATAGGGGTAAATCTGTATGTTTTGTTGTCTGCAAAAGGCAATGACAGAAGCCAGGCACTTGGTGAAGGCTCTGGGAGCAGTAGATAAGCCAAAGGGCAGAGTACACAACTGAAAGTGTTCTGAGCCTGCTCTGACGTGAAGAAAACTCCTGCAGGACTCCCTTATGGGTATATGGAGGTAGGCATCTTTCAGATCTAGGGTCACTAGCCAAGCATTTGTTCCCAACACTGGCAAGAGTTTTTGAAGGGTTAGCATTTTGAATGCTGGCACCAGAACGAACAGATTTAATGTGGATAAATCTAGAATAGGGCACCAGGTACCCTCTTTTCTGGGTACTAGGAACAACCTTGAGTAAAAACCTTTTCCCACTTGTTCCTCTGGACTGGCTCCACTGCTCCTTGGGCACAGAGTTTTTGCATCTGGCAGATGGTCTCTGTCCTCACATTTGCTGGTATGTCTGGAAACCCAGAAAATCTGGGGTTCTCTATGAAAGTGAATCTGTACCCTTGGGAAATGATGTTTAGAACCCACCGATCCATTGTGATGGTTTGCTACCTGCTTTAGAATAGGGAAAGCCTTCCTCCTAGCCTGCTGGGAGGGGGGGGCAGAAGGGGAGTCACTGTGAGTCCTTAGGGTAGGGAGTGGACTTAGAACACCCTTGTCTAGGTGTAGTAGAGGCGTCTAGGTCTCTGCTGGCTTTGCTGCTGTTGCCTGGAGGGCCTTTCTCTGTGTCTTTTCCTTTGGACAGCTTTTGCCTGGGAAGGAAAGGACCAGTGCTTGGTAGGAAAGTTCCTGCTGTATCTGGGGCGATGTACCTGCAGGAAGTCTTTGACCGTCTGCATTGACTTGGCCTGGTCTTCCATTTTCGTAATCACGTCCTCTGCCTTCGGGCCGAACAACTGTTTCCTATCCAAGGGGGCGTCCAGAAGTTTTGAATTAACCTGGTCAGGCAGAGGTTGCTTTCTCAACCATGCATACCTTCTTATGATTGATCCAGAAACTGCAGCCCTGCTAGAGGCTTCTAAAGCATCAAATCAACAATTCAGGACATGCTTGGCCACTTGAGAGCTGGAGTGACTCAGATCTCCCAGCTCCTTGGTAGCAGAACTCTCTGGTAAGGTGGAAATTTTCTGCTTTAATAACTCCGTGTTCTGTTGATATTTAAGCATATGGAATTGGCAACTGAGAGCTCTAATGGCTAGGGTTGCCGAAATGTAGACCTTTTTGCCCCATTGGTCCAAGGCTCTGCTCTCCATGTCAGAGGGTATTGGATTTTTGTAGGAACTGGCCCTAGCCCCTTTGGGTCCCTGATTAATGGCCTCTGGGTCAGCTGCAGGGTTCTTGAACAAATACTTATGGGTATCTGGCACCCTTTAATATCTATCAGACTTTCTGAATGCAGGGGGCAGGACATCCGGGGTGAGACCAGACTCCAGAAAGACATCCTCCACCACATCCAGAATGGGAGAAATGGCTAAGGGTTTGTGATGTGGCAAATCCAAGAACTCTCTCAATCTCTTCTTTGATTGGAGGCAGTCCTGGGCCTCCCAATGGAAATGCTCTATGAGTGAATTCAAGGTCTCCCCAAATGAGAGATCCTCAGGAGGGCATGCAGAAGGAATGGATTCCTTAGCACCTGAATCCTCAAAGTCTGCCAGGGGCTGTTGTTCAGTGTGAGTCCAGAAATTCAGAGTCCTCTGACTCAGGCTCCAAAAGCACGTCTGGAGAAAGGTCCCTTTTTCTTTTGACTGGAGTAGCTTGAGCAGACTGGTTACCCCTGATGAGAGAGATTAAATCCTCAGCCATCCTACGTAACTGCTGAGACTGAGAAGGTTGGGTGGTAGGTAGTTGGTGACTGAGCACTGAGGAAGTTTTCCTAGGAATGGCCTTGCTCTTAGGCCTCAGTGATTCAATGGGCTTAGATATGGTTTTGACTGGTGGCATGGCCGTTGGTCTTTGTCTAGCGTTGGTCATCCAAAAAGCCTCCTCGGAAGCCGGTGCCTGCAAAGCGGTTCTGGACCCAACAGTGGAGCTGATGACTGACAATTCGGAAAGAGAAGCCTGATCCGGCGACATACCAGACTCCAAAAGGGTCTCGGTAGAGGCCTGCAATGGCTCTATAGCTGTCGTCAGGAGCTGTGTATGCACCCCAATGAGTTCTGCTGTGCTAGTGGACGGCAGGCTGGCTGACTTCAGGTTTGACTCATCTGTGGGCCTAACCTTCTGCGGTCTATCTCTTTCCTTTTCTTTTCTCTTTTTAGGAATTTCCACAGTAGACTGACTGATGGACACCATTACGCGTTGGTAACTACTCTCCTTGAAATGCCTAGCTACAAAACCAGCTCTTCTATGGATGGTCCTAGCGTTAAGTAAGGCAGAGAACCGACATCTGGGGATGCCGTGGTCTGGGCTTAAACAAGTTACACACAGATTATGAAAGTCTTGGTGTGGTATTTGTTTTCCACAGTGGAGACAGTTATTTACTTTCGCGGACATCGGTTAAGTGCAAGAAAAGAATCCCCAATGAGGCACTTATCTTTAGTAGTTTTCTCCCTCACTCTGGCAATGGCCGACCAATGCATTCGCAAAACTGCTTCTGCTTCAGGCTCCATGGCAAGAAAGACTGATGTAATGGCATCAGCTGCCTTTCTTTATAGTCCTGATGACCTGACGTCAGTCTCAGGCCACCTGCAGCTGACGCAGGAGGGCAAATCCTTTATACTCTGGTAATCGGGCCTGCCGAGGGCTACCCAGCAGGGATAACCCACAAATGATGACTGCAACAGTGAAACACGAAGAACATCTGTAATTCTTGTAACTCACATTTTCACTAAATTTGATTTTTGCAAGTCACAAGTTTAATTCTTGTAAGTCTGGGACTGATCACCAAGTTTAATTTCTGTAAGATCCTTAGAGAGACAGTTTTATCAATGGCCCCTTCCTTCAAGCCCTTTTCTCATGAAGCCTTTAGTGCTCGGTGAATTTATCTGTTCTCATGCATCAGCTGTTCAGTGGCAGCAGTAGCACACTATTCACTGCTGCCCAGATCCCAATGGTATACACAGTCTTCTTCTACTACTAACTTTGCAACAGTCATCTTGGAACCACAAACCACCACTGCATTTTTAATGTTCTCATCAATACTGGCCCCATACTGCTCTCGTATTTTTGCTGCTGGTCCCACGGTGAACCCAGGTGCACTTGCATATTTAAAACTCTATACTCAGCTATTTCATAAGTTCTTTTCAAAAATTTGCTTTGCATTTCTTAACCCATGTTCTCTTCTAATACAATTAAAAATGCCCGTATGATCTTCCATGATGGCCCTTCACTGACTGTCCTGCTGTTTGCGGGTAGTTCTACAGTGATCCTGACAATTGCTGTGTACCCTTTGTGTGGTCCTACAGCAGTTTGTCTCTCTCTTTCTCTTCTGCTAGCTTTGCAACACCTAGTACTCAACTAAATTTCTCCCGCATCATCCAATACATTTACAGCAAACAGTACTTATGGGCCTTTCCTGTTTTCTTTTCACATTTGCTGGTATCAAAGCAATAAATGCGTTCCATTCTTGATTCCACATATTCATATTCCTTCCCTTTCTCCAGATGCATATCCACCCAATGTTCTTCCAGACTGCCCCTTCAGTGATGCCAGTGTTTCCATTCTGATCCTAGAACTGTTGCACGCTGAAGGCATGGATATAGACTAGCACCCCAGAAGTACAGCTTAAAGTGCATTTGTCAAACAGTGGTCATTGGTTGCTGCCAGCAACAGTTTAACATAAGCCAGATACTCACCAAGGCAGTCAGCAGTCTCTTTGTATGCTTTCTTTTTACAGCATCCCCTGCAAAGGTTAAAGATGCATTTATTCCCCTAGAAAAAGGAAAGAGACAAAATACATTACCAACAGTCAGAAGCAGAATAAGTGCAACTGTGAACACACAGCAGACAAACAGGTTAAGAAGTCAACCTGTCAATAAGAAACAGCAGCAGCTCCAACAATGTTTATGAGGATACTAATAATTTCTGAGACTTTACTGGTATGAATGTATTTCAAGCAAAACCAAATCTGTTTATTGCAGAACACACCTTTCTTCCTCCTCAAACTACCAGAACTACATACAGTGGTAACACAGGACTTGACACATGGGCTCAGGATGAATGTTTGATCAATATGACTTTTACTCTGAACCCCAATGGAAACAAACTACACCATAATTAAACTGAGGTTAAGTTAAAACTGTTCGTGTTGAAGAAATCCTATAGTCCAGACAACAGAAATGTATGAAGCATTTCATTCTGTCCCTATAATCAGAAGAGCCATCCAAAGTCAGCCCCTACAATTAAGAGACCCTAAAACATGTAAAACTCAGTAACAGTAAAGACTGCAGCCCAGAAACACAACATAAATGCAGAATACCTTGCAAGCAGATGCAGTACAGGAATGCAAAACAGTCTAACAACCTGTACCAAGGTGCAGTGAGACTAACAACCTGTAATTAAGCAACCATTAGGCAAAGTGCACAAGTCTAACAAAAAGCCAGTCATTATTGCTATGAATATGTGCTCCATCTCTAAGCCAAGAGCTAATAATCTTTAAACCAAGATGCAAAAATTTCTAATTTACAACATAAGTAAATTGTAAATATGTAGGACTGCTAGTAAAGTACAGTTTTGTACCTACCATAAATGTAGATGTTCGAGTGCTAATACAGCTGCAGTCATAACAGATGGGTTATCCTGCCGTCAGGCGGGTCCTCGGTCGGCCGAATTCCAAAGTCTAGGTCCAGCGTTGGTTGTCGTCGCTTCTTCCCTGACGTCAGTGTGGCAGGAGTATAAAAGAACCAGCCAACGCCATTTTCTTCAGTTTTTCTTGCCCCACATGTCAGGTGCCCCCAGAAGGAAGGCAAAACATAAACTTATGTAATAATGCAATGTAATATAATCAAAAAACAGTAGTTTGCAAGCAAATACACCATAAAAGAATACCCCAATCAGGTTGTATGAGGAGGTGTTTGTCATAAGGCCTGTCCCAAGAGGGGATGGAGGGAGGGAAACCTGGACTGCAGCTGTATTAGCACTTGAACATCTACATTTATGGTAGGTATAAAACTGTACTATGTTCATCGTGCATACAGCTGCAGTCATAACAGATGGGTAGAATCCCAAAGCTAAAAGGGGGTGGCAGGCAGTAAATGGAACTAGGAGGTGCAAGGATGCCCTGCAAGACTGCTGTGGCAAAGCCCGCTCTAGATTTAGAGTATAGTGGAAGGTGATAGTGCTTGGAGAAAGTGTGCACAGAACTCCAAGTGGCTGCTTCCAAAATATCCTTGGTAGGAACCCCCCTGAGGAAAGCTGCAGAGGTAGCTGTGGCCCTTGTGGAGTGAGATCTGATGCTTGTACTTACAGTTTTTCCATGAAATAAGTAACAAAAGCGTATGCAGTGGGCTATCCATTTTGAGATTGTCCATTTGGAAATAGCCTTTCCTTGAGCACCTGTAGCATAGGACACAAAGAGTTGCTCTGATTTTCTGAATGGCTTTGTCCTGTCCAAATAATAACGAAGTTGTCTGTGAATGTCCAAGGAATGTAGTAGTCTTTCCCCTTTGTTTTGTGGGTTAGGATAAAAGGTAGGTAAGTGGATGGTCTGATTCAAGGCTACACTGGATACTACCTTTGGCATAAAGGAAGGGTTAGTTCGTAAGGAAACTCTGTCCTGATGGAAAATGATGAAAGGTTGCACAGCCATGAGGGCTTGTAGTTCCGAAACCCTGCGTGCTGAGGTGATAGCCAGAAGGAAGGCTGTTTTCCATGACAAATATTGTAGTTCTGTTGAAGCAGCTGGCTCAAATGGAGGCAGGGTCAGTTTTTCTAAAATGAAGTTGAGGTCCCAAACCGGTACTGGTGGTTTCCTTGGGGGTTTTATATTCTTAGCCCCTCTGAGGAACTGTCTTAAGAGAGGATGAGAGAATAAAGGAGGATCAGTGTTGTATTGTGCAAAAATGGCTGAAGCATGGATCTTGATGGAGGAGAAGGAAAGTCCACTGTTTAACATCACAGCTAGGTACTGTAATATTTGAGGCAAATTTAGAACCCAAGGATTCTGGCCCTTTTTCTGATTCCATCCACAAAACCTTTTCCATTTGGCGGAGTAGGCTTTTCTAGTAGAAGGTCTTCTGGCCTCCAAGATAATATCCTGCACCTCCTTGGAGAGGAGGGTCTGTTGGGAAATCAAGGAATCCTCCATGCGGCTAGATTGAGGGTTTTCAGCTGACTGTGAAGAGTTTTGAAGTTGTGCTGGGTCAACAGAAGAGGCACTAGAGGTAGGATCCATGGTGGGGAATGCGTCAGGCTCTTCAGGAGTGGATACCAGTGTTGTCTTGGCCAGTCTGGAGCAATGAGAATCATCTTTGGCCTCTCTGCTCTGGCTTTTAATAGAACTTTGGGCAGCAGAGGAAGAGGTGGAAAGGCATAGACTGTCAATGTTGTTCAATTGAAAGAAAGTGCGTCCACTTTCCAGGCCTGTGGATGATAGGTCCTTGAGCAAAATTTTTTCAGTTGGTAATTTCTGTGGGTAGCAAAGAGATCTATGTCTGGCTGACCCCATGCCTGAAGTATCTTTGCGAAAACTTGAGGATGCAACTTCCATTCGTGTGGATCTGTCATATTTCTGCTTAGGTTGTCTGCCAGCGTGTTTTCCTTCCCCGGCAGGAATTGTGCTTGAAGTTGGATTTGCAATTCCAGAGCCATGTTCCAAAGGGACATGGCTAGTCTGCACAGGGGGTATGAATGAGTTCCTCCCTGTTTGTTTATGTACCACATCACTGTGGTGTTGTCTGTCCTTATCAATAGCTGGCCTGGATGCAGTAGGTCTTTGAAGGCCATAATAGCATTTTGTACTGCTAGCATTTCCTTTTGATTGATGTGTAGGTGCTTCTCCTTTTGGCACCATTTTCCCTGAATGCACTGATCTGTCATGTGCGCCCCCCTGGCGTAGTCCGAGGAGTCTGTTGTGATGATTTGATTTGCTTGAGGCATGCAGAAGGGGAGACCTATGTTTCCTTGGCATGCTTGAGCCCATAAGTTTTTTAGGTACCATTGAAGTTTCCTCATATGCAGCCTTGCACATGGGATCAGCAGGATGCAAGATGCCATGAATCCCAAAGCCTGCAGGACTTCCCTTGCAGACAGCCTGGTGAAGGTTGCCATTTTTCTGAAGTACTGAGATAGTTGCCCTTGCTCAGCATGGGAAGAAGCTGCTGTAATGTGAGCATCTTGAATTTTGGTATGAGTAAATATGTGTTTAGGATGGATAGGTCCAAAACAGGTCTTCAATCTTTGTCCTTCCTTGGTACCAGGAATAGTCTGGAATAAAAACCTTGACCCTGTTCTTTTGCAGGTACCTCTTGAATAGCTTTCATGTCCATGAGAGCTGAAATTTGTTTTTGTGCCTCTGCCCTTTGATTTTGTGGCAGGTTTGGCATGCCTCTCATTTTTGGAAGGGTGTGAAAATGGAATCTGTAGCCATTTTTCTGAAGTACTGAGATAGTTGCCCTTGCTTCTCTGGTGTGAGGTAGGCCATCTGGGTGTTTGTATTCAAGCTGGCACCCTGGAAAATTATTTGTCGAGAGGGTATTAGTTTTGATTTCTTTTTGCTGACTGTGTATCCCAGAAAGTTCAACAATTTTATTACAAACGCCAGGTGTTTCAGAAGTATGTGCTTGCTGTCCGCTTGGATCAGGCAGTCGTCCAGATATGGGTATATTTGTATCCCTTGAAGTCTGAAGAAGGCAATTACTGATGCCAGGCATTTCGTAAACACTCTGGGTGCAGTAGATAAGCAAAAGGGCAATGCAGAGAATTGATAATGAGTTGAACCTGCAAGAAATCTGAGGTATCTTCTGCAATCTTGTCTGATAGGGACATGCAGGTATGCCTCCTTGAGGTCCAATGTTACCAGCCAAGACTCCTTGCCCAGCATGGGAAGAAGCTGCTGTAATGTGAGCATCTTTAATTTTGGTACGGGTAAATATGTGTTTAGGATGGATATGTCCAAAACAGGTCTCCAATCTTTGTTCTTCCTTGGTACCAGGAATAGTCTGGAATAAAAACCTTGACCCTGTTCTTTTGCAGGTACCTCCTGAATAGCTTTCATGTCCATGAGAGCTGAAATTTGTTTTTGTGCCTCTGCCCTTTGATTTTGTGGCAGGTTTGGCATGCCTCTAATTTTTGGAAGGGTGTGAAAATGGAATCTGTAGCCTCTGTCTATAATGTCCAGGGTCCATTTATCTTTTGTGACAATATGCCAATTTTTTGAAAATAATGCCAGTTTTCCGCCTAAAGGTGCTGCCATTAAAGCTTTGCTTGGCATGCAAAGGGGAAAGTCATTGTGTCTGCTTTCTGAATGACTGTTATCTATCTTCTCCAACTCTTGGTGTAGGTGCTTGCCATTGTCTGGCTCTAAATGATCCTTGAGATTGCCCTCTACCCCTCAGGCGCCTGTATCTACCTCTTTGAGGTATGTCCGTGGCTGGAAAGGACCAATTTTTTGAAGGCCAGTTTCTGCTGAAACGTGGAGGTTGTACCTGTAGGAAATCTTTCACTGTCTGCATTGATCTTGCCTTTTCCTCCATTTTCTTTAGTACCTCCTCAGCTTTAACACCAAACAATACATCTTTTTGAAGAGGTGCATCTAGTAATTTAGCTTTGACATGATCTGATAAGATTTGCTCTTTGAGCCAAGCATGTCTACGTATGACAGACCCTGTAACAGCAGCTCTACATGAGGCCTCTAAAGCATCAAAACCACATTGCAAGGTATGTTTACCCACTTACTCTGCACTATGCAACAAATCCTGCAACTCCTTTAAATCTGGTTGTTCAGGTTGTGTCATTTTGCTTTTCAACTGTGATAACAAAAACTGTTGATACTTTAACATATGGAACTGACAGTTTAATGGCCTCATGGTTAAAGTGGCCGAGGTGTATACCTTTTTCCCCCACCTCTCTAAAGCTCTGCAATCTCTCTCTGAAGGTAATGGATTTTTGGCAGTAGAGGCCTTAATTCCCTTGGGACCCTGTGAAATAGTTACTGGGTCAGCAGCATGGCTTTTCTATAGGAATTGGTGTGTATCAGGGACCCGGTAATACCTGTCAGGTTTAACAGGAGCTGGAGGTAAAGAATCTGGGTTGAGGCTGGCTTCTGTGTACACATCATCTAATATATCCAAGACAGGAGGGATAGCCAGAGACTTGTGCTGAGAAAGCAAGAGAAAATCCCTGTGCCTTTTCTTGGAATCTGAGTAATCTTGGCCTTCCCAGTAAAAGTGTTCCCTCAAGGTATGTAAGGTTTCCCCAAAAGAATAGCCCTCAGGGGGGGAGACCGAGGGAATGGACTCCTCAGCATCAGAATCTTCAAAAGGGGAATATGAATATTCCTGGTCCTCAGAATGTTCTGAGGTAATAGAGGCTTGGTCTGAGGAAGGGTAGTCTTCCTCCAATCTGGGCCTTTTGTCCGAGGGGGGTTGAGAACCCCTGATAAGAGTAATCAATTTCTCAGCCATTTTGGGCATCTGTTTTTTAGGCATGGGGCCTTGAGAGGGGCTCTGTGGAGCTTGTCTTTTAGTTTTCATGGCTGCTTTAGATTTTGTGAAAGCCTTAATGGAAAAAGAGGAAGGCCTGAAGACACCTTGAGAGGTGGCAGGCCTGTCTAAAGTCTGAGTTTCCCCGCCAAGAGTGGCGTCAGTATCTGTAGTCGGAGTGGGGGCCGAGGAGCCTGCGACCTCGGGCACAGAAGACACCGCCAAAGAAGTGTCATCGGTACTCAGGGGCTGCGTAGGTGCCTCGCTGAGAACCGGAGCACCTGTAGCCGGCTTTAGCGTGGTGTCGGTAGAAGTCGCGGACCTCGTATGTCGGTCCTTATCTTTGAGTCTTTTACTCAAAACTGGAGTCAGAGTATCCGACGACATAATGTAATTAAATTTTTTACCAAAATAGTGTTGGGCGAACTCTGCCTGACGCTTAATAGTGCGTTTGTTGAATCTAGCACAGAAACGACAGGCCGAGACGTCATGGTCTGGGCCTAAGCAAGGAATGCAGAAGGAATGGAAATCCTTATGCGGTATTTGCTTCCCACATGAAATGCAATTATTAACTTTGTCTGACATCGGTCTGAGGCAAGAAAAGTTTCCCCAATGGGGTACTTAGCTTTCAAGAAGACTTCGGCTGAAATATTTTCGTAAATCTCAGGAGCTGGCCGGCCGGCACTTGCGAACTGCTTCTGCTTCGGGCACCGCGCGGCAAGAAAGACTGAAGAAAATGGCGTTGGCTGGTTCTTTTATACCCCTGCCGCACTGACGTCAGGGAAGAAGCGACGACAACCGACGCCGGACCTAGACTTTGGAATTCGGCCGACGAGGACCCGCCTGACGGCAGGATAACCCATCTATTATGACTGCAGCTGTATGCACGATGAACATCACCCAGTTCTCTATACAGATGCATGATTCTTGAACAAACTTGCATAATCAACTGTGTTCACAGAACCACTATAACTCCTGCTTTTGGCACATATTTTAAGTGTGTCAATCACAGCCATATACAATACTGAATGCATAATTTTGTTAAATGTTTGACAATTTCTGTTAAACGTATTTTAAATTATATTCTGACAATTTCTGCCCGAAGATACATACTTATGTACATATCTGTAATTTCTAAACATAATTTTGGTTGCTGCTCACAATACTGACCATAATCCTCCAAATCACCAGACACTGAAGCTCCAGTATGGGCATTATCGTGGGTCCTGCAGGGAGAGGGGCAGGCCAATGTTTCAGTGTTCTTTTCTGCTCAATGAATTGTGCTTTCACAGGTTTTAGTCCATATTTCACGTGTTGACCAAAGCCTGTTTGGCGAAATCTATCTATACATGTACACTTTATTTGCCTTCTGAGTTGTTTGTTTACTTTGATGAGAGTGCTTTTATCTTTCTGGGTGCTGTACTCCTAATTTTTGCCATGATTTTCTTATTTCTGTTATACAGCCTACTGATGTGATTCCACCAAGGTGGCTAGTCCTATACTTCATCCTGGTGGGTACATCTGCCTCTACACAGCTATTAACATTCTTGTATAGGGTTTCTGTGAATAGTTCTGTGTAGGCAGTTTCACAGGGTTTATGGGGGCTTGCAATTTTACCAGGTTATCACTTAATAGTAGGAAGTTAGCTATTAAGTAGTTCCTGAATATTCCAGGGTTAGCTAGGGTTACAGGTTTTATTTTTTACTTCAGAGGAGATCATTTTGTGGTTTAACCTTACCAGAGAAGACATTACACTAGGGGGTGTGCAGCTCTCTCCCATATTAGGGAGGACCAGATCCAGTATGGTTGCACCCCTGGTTGGTGTACTGATAGTCAGGTCCAAGGAGTTTGTGTTTACAAATCCAGGACTCACTCTGCCTGTATGGTTGGTGTTCTATATGACTCCCAGTTAATAGTTGGATAATTAAAGTTGCCCATGAATATGGTATTGGGTTGGATGGTGAGTGTTTTCATTATGTTTAAATACATTGTATGAGTTTACTGGGTCACAGAGGGGGAATCTGCCTCCCACTCTGACATTTTTCCTTTCTGGGTAACATGAACACACTACCGTACATTACTTAAAAAAAAAAAAAAAAAAAAACCCAATGGGGCACTTATCTGAAAAATTACTTGGTAACCAGCACAGCAGAAGGATGTTCAGACCAACGTACAATAAGGGCATTCAGACTGGCAACAAGGAAGTTCTGAATGTTTGCATTCGTACATCACCTTTATGCCCCAAGTCTTGAGCAACAAGCATACACGTGACATATGGCATCTATAACAGCTGAAAGCTTTGGTATACTGGTCAGACATTGGGCTATCCTTGGCAGGAGATCCCTTAGGTGACAAAATACTGCAATGGTGATATGGAAGGGCATCATCTACTACTACAGCTAACATCTGGTAATTAACCAGGACTCAGAAAGCTGAAAAAAATGACAAAAGTGCACAAATGTAAAGATCTATATCTAGCAAAAAGTAGAGGAACCCTGAGTGAAATGTTCTGATTCCAGCATGAAGGAATACACATCCTTCACATCAAAGTCCACACTCCTACCTATGTTAAGCGGAATTACTACTTTTTAAGGGCATCCAAACTTCTTTCAAAGGTAAGAAATTAAAATGCTGCACCAGAGTAGGTGGGGATAATGGTGAGAAAGCACTGCGAGGAATAAGGACTTTTTATATTCTATGAAAATGGACACACAATTTTATTTATTTAACATTTCTTTACTGGGAAAGTCTGACTGGGACAGAGCCCATTTTCAGTGAAGGCCCAGGGAGAAACACTCCAGATGCATGTCTTTGGAATATGGGAAGAGCAACAAATGCAGCCCCAAATTAAAAAAAAATGCGCTTTATTACCAGGTATGCCAGTGATAGCAATAAGGTTTGTAATATAATCAAGAATAACTGGCATTTTTTGACAACTCATAGACAAACAGAGAAAATAATAGGTGAGGCTCCTGGTTTTGCATATAAAAACAAAAGTAACTTGAAACAACTACTTTGTAATGATCGACGAAGTAAGGCTGTGGTTTTGAATAAACTAAGAACATATCCCTGTAAAAGTTGCAGAATGTGTCAGTATATACACATAGTTCAAGATTTTAAACGCCCAGTTCTAACCTTTATTTCTCAGCCTAGGCTACATGCCACTTGTAACACAACTAATTTAGTTTATATGGCAGAGTGCAAACAAAGCAAGTGTTTTTTATGTAGGAAAAACATAAAAATGCCTTTGAGAAAGGATATATCAAAATGTATAAGCTAAACACATTGTGGAGTTTCCTGCACATGAATTTGGGTTTAGGGTTTTGCAAATAGTAGTGAAAGATAAGAGAGGAGGGAATTTAAACAATCAAGTGGAACTAGAGGTGAAATGGATTTTAAAGCTGCAAGCACATGTATTTCCAGGTTTGAACAATTATGTATGTATAAAACCGGAGCTGGAAGCTCGTCCTATTTAAATGAATTTACAACTGAATTTTAAGTAACTGATTTATTAAAACTTTTGATTATTAACTGAGTTTAAATTACTTAATTGATGCAGTTTTGACTATATAAAGTGTGTATATGTGACTACATTTTATTAAAGACTTGAGAAAACGTACTGTTCTACGCGAAAGCGCTTGTCTAAAATTAAACAACTGTTCTTTTAAGCCGTGGTGGTCATCTGGATTTTTTTGCTTCATTGCTGTTTTTGGATCCGTGGATGATCTCTGGACTCTTGCTGGTAATTTGTGTTTTTCTGTCAGTAAAACCACATGGCTGAAAATGCTTCTATAGAATTGGACTGTGTTCCAAGACAGAATGGACTACAACTGAAATGGAAAAATATCTTGCATAGAGGAGAAAATCCACTTTTGGCCATGAGTTTTGAAGGGAATCCTGAGGCTCGTGTACCAAAGAAAACAGAAGCTTATCAGCAGTTTACTCAGAAGGTAAAAGATCTTGAAAATTATAGTTTCAAATTTAAACAACGGTTGGCAGAGACAGCATTTAGAAGCTTGCCTTTACATTAATGTGATTCCAAGGGGTATGGGAGTCTTATGTATGCCCACATATGGGGAAACCCATCCGGAATTGCTAAAACAGTGGCAGCAATTGAATTTAGAGTTGAGTTGGAAGTATATGCACTTAATAATATACTATTTGGATCCTACAGAGCAAAGTTTAAGCACCAGTATACAACAACAACATAATGACATTAATGAAAGATTTGAGGGGGATATTTAAACTGGTGCATTGAACAATATGTATGTTAACATCTCATTATATGAGAATAAATTGAGACAGACTAAACTGTGTAAGCTGCAACAAGACTTCACAGACTTTAGCCTTGGACATGTATTTACATGGCCGCGGTATACCAACAATGTCACTGGGTCTGTCACACAACAAGATACCAGAGTGGAAGAGACAGAAATTTCTACATCTAATACATTGAATATGCCCTCACCGGTTTTGGTACCCAAGGCACAAGAGGTGTGTCAGAGTAGCAATTCTTCGCAGTTTGCTACATCTCAAGTGACTTCTGAATTGTGTGCAACTCCCTTGCCTAATCAACAGGCAAATAACCAGGTTTTGCAAGGAACAAGACCAAAGCAGATTGCACCATTGACTTTGGAACATTTTTTACCATTAACGGTAAAACAGAATATGCAGAGGCAACAGCAACGTTCAACAAGTCGAGGAAGAAGGAAAAGAAAGTGTTCAGGGAAGAAAATAATTCCGAACAGGAGACAGAGACAGTAAATTAACTTATTGTTAATTTGTTAGATTACTGTTTGAATGAGGCTGAAACAGCGATTTTAAATAAGGGTTTGACTTTCACACCATCTGCATGCACTGAAGTAAGTGAACTGCTAACAGATTTAAGGTTGTTTGGTCATAATATAGCACTGAAATTGGGTTTTAAAGATAATAATGAGTACGATATAACAAAACCACATAAGAAAAGTTCTTTTGTACCAGTCATACCAAAACATATAGAGTCATTTATTAGAGCCTGTGAGAAAGAAATGTATGAAAGTTTCTATGACGGGAACTTGGGTTCCTTTCATAATCTCTCAAGGGATCAGAGGCTTGCCCTATGATCATTACAGAACAACAATGAAGCATTAAGCATAAGAGCTGCAGATAAAGGAGGGGCTGTGGTGATTATGAATAAACATGTCTATGTTAGCTCTATGTATGAAATGTTGAATGAAGTTAATATCTATTGTACAATATTTAAATATAGTCAAAAACATCAAGGACGATGTATACGATTTATTGATGTGTAAACAAATTGATGAAAGACTGTATACATTTTTCAGTGTGGACTATCCAAGAATACCATATATCAAAGGGTTACCTAAAATACATAAATCCTTACAAAAACTGCCTTTGAGGCCCCATTGTAGATGGGGGTTGTTGGGCCACTGAACCCCTCTCAGTTTATGCAGACAGCAAATTAGGTCCCCTTATTAGAAACATTCCTACTATTTTAAAAGATACTGCTCAGTTTTTGAGAGATTTAAGGGAACTTAATGAAGGTTCTATTTCGAGTGATTATCCTATGGTGACACTAGATGTTCAAAGCTTGTTCACTTGTACACCCAATGTATATGGTATACAAGCAGTGAGAGATATAATGAGAGGGATGGGGGTAGTAGTACTGATGACATCATTTTAATATGTACATTATTAGATTTAATACTTTCTAATAATATTCTTATGTATGAGAATAAGATTTATTTGCAGAAGTGGTGGGTGGCCATGGGCACTCCCTGCGCAAATTCATATGCTAACATGGTTGTCTATTACTGGGAGAGGGAACATTTATTCAATAGTGTATATGAAATGCACATAAAAATGTACAGACGCTTTGTTGATGGTACCTTTATGTTGTTGGATGGAGAGCTTCCTCTTCTAATGGACTTAATATTAAGTACTTGGAGTCCACAACAGACTTCTTACGATTTACAGTATCTTATTCCTATGAGAGCACTGACTTCCTGGATATGTCTGTATATACAGACATGCTAGGTAAGATGAATACTAAGTTGTTTCGTAAGACATGCTGGAAAAATAGTCTCTTGGACTACAATAGTATGCACCCTAGGCATGTGTTCTCTAGTATTGTCAAATGACAAATAAATAGAGCTAAGAACATATGTAATACGCATGCAGATAGGAAGAATGAATTTGGCTACTTACATCAATTGTTTATAGACAGGGGTTACAAGGAAACTGTTTTCCAAAAAGTTAAGCATGATATTGTTCAAATAGGTAAAGAAAAAAGTAGTATAAATTTGGTACGAGCAACAAATGCGGCCCCAAATAAGAATAAAATGTGCTTTATTACCAGGTATGCCAGTGATAGCAATAAGGTTTGTAATATAATCAAGAATAACTGGCATTTTTTGACAACTCTTAGTCAGAGAAAATAATAGGTGAGGCTCCTGGTTTTGCATATAAAAACAAAAGTAACTTGAAACAGCTACTTTGTAATGATCGACAGAGTAAGGCTGTGGTTTTAAATAAACTAAGAACATATCCCTGTAAAAGCTGCAGAATGTGTTAGTATATACACATAGTTCAAGATTTTAAACACCCAGTTCTAACCTTTATTTTTTGGCCTAGGCTACATGCCACTTGTAACACAACTAATTTAGTTTATATGGCAGAATGCAAACAATGCAAGTGCTCTTATGTAGGAAAAGCACAAAAACGCCTTAGAGACAGGATATATCAACATGTATATGATATATAAAAAAATAAAAAATTGTATGCGCTAGCATTGTGGAACTGCCTGCACATGAATTTGGGTTTAGGGTTTTGCAAATAGTAGTAAAAGATAAGAGAGGAGGGAATTTAAACAATCAAGTGGAACGGGTAGAGGTGAAATGGATTTTAAAGCTGCAAGCGCATGTATTTCCAGGTTTGAACAATTATGTATGTATAAAACCGGAGCTGAAAGCTCGTCCTATTTAAATGAATTTACAATTGAATTTTAAGTATCTGATTTATTAAAACTTTTAATTAATTAACTGAGTTTGAATTACTTAACTGATGCAGTTTTGACTATATAAAGTGTGTATATGTGACTACATTTTATTGAAATCTTGACAAAGCGTAGTGTTCTATGTGAAAGCGCTTGTCTAAAATTAAACAACTGTTCTTTTAAGCCATGGTGGTCATCTTGATTTTTTTGTTTCAATATGGGAAGAAACTGGAACACCTGGAGGAAATCCACACGAATGCAGGGAGGACATGAAGACTCCACACAGAAGGCACCCCAGCTGAGAACTGAAGCGGAGAACTCTTGCTGTGAGACAGCTTAAACCGCTGCACCACTGCCTTGCCTGCTAAATATATATAATTTACATAATATAAATAAAAATTTTGAAATCTTTGAAAATGCAGTCTGATAAAAATAACAATGTTAGACGCAAGATAATAGTATGTTTGCAAGTTGTAAAGCAGAAGCAGTGAAACTGGAGAGAGAGGTTTAAGCAGTTTCAGGCAGTACTAAGAGCTCCCATGAGAAACACAGAATGTCTACAGAAAATTAACAAATGCAGAAGATTAGAACTGGTTTCCAGCATATTTACAGACACAAAATTTGCCTTGCAGGGGTGCAAGAAGCAAATAATGACATTGGTGCTACAGATGCTGTTCTAATTAGTACCATAAGTCAGGCTTGATCATGCCTTTTTAAACTGTGCTTTTATGTCATGGGTTAACCATGGGTAATTGCATCTCTGGGGAAACTGCCCATCTTGAACAGGTTAAAGTATGTTACAGAACATGGACAGTAAAGTGACCGGCTTGCTATCTTGACAAAACCGGAGTCCAAGGAATACAATGTATCTCTACTGCCAGGCCAGTCTGAGGATTCTGGAACTGAACTTACTTCATATAGTATTGCTGGCGCAAACTCGTAGGACTGGTTAGTAGTCACTCAGTGTGTTACAGAGTATACTTACATGATGACATTTATATGAGACATTTGAACATTAAATAATGTGTTAGCACAGTATCTGAAGCACAGTTTGTCTGTTGGCTATTTGAGTAAGGTTATTCAGGACTACTGTTCTTTGCAGCCAATCTCTGGAGCTTCCTTGTCAGTTACAATTCAGGTCCCCTCAATTTAACATTTTGCCTTAATTTAGTTAAGCAAGTTATTAAAGTAGCCCCAGACTATGTTAATGGAGAAAACGTGAACATAAATCACTGCTGCACAAATTCTGATTTTTCCTCCTGGGATAATGTGCATCATCATTGTAAAATCCTATAGCTGATTGTTACTACTAGGTTACTAAAATTTAATAAATTGTTTTCTAGTCCAGAGGAGATTTTCTTCCCAGGTCTCTGCTGAAAATGAGCCAAAAGCTCAGCCAGACTAATTCGGTTAACAAATGTAAAATAAATAAATAAAATAAAATAAAATATCAGCTACTCTGGGTCAGAGTCACTATTGATACTGCTTTGACTTACTAAATTCAGATTCCCGAAGTGAAGATTTAGGTCTCTGGGAGGCCTAAAATGGATGACCCACCCCTTTTAAGATTCTGCTTAACTGCTGATGCAAAAAAAAAGAGTGACCATGGGAAGATAAGCTAAGGCAGCAGATCAATGGCTCTTAAGAGGCATACAAGCCTAACCGTGGTCAAAAAGCTTCTCAATGAATTTCAAAATGAGAGGACACAGTAGACGCAGAGGCCAGCTTCACCTTTCTGTTGCAGCACCATACTGGCACCCTACTGCACATAGTCAAGTAGTATTAGGCCTTCTAGCTTCCTGTAATGCACATATCACCTTTGGGAGAACAAGTATCTGAGGAAACTTGGATGAAATCATCCATGACCTGAAACTGAAGCATTTGAAGTCTGTTTTTTTTTGCATTATGGACTCCCCTCAATTGAGTCAGGAGGGTGTACTACAAAGGAAGAGCCAGAGGCCCTTCAATAATCCCCACCAAATGGGAGCACCATGGCTTTTCTGGCTAGGCTGTAATGTGTGCCTACTCATCTTCTTGCAAAGTGGCTGATACAAGTAGGGACATTGTTAACACAGGAATCTGGACTGTGAGTAGATGAAGCTGCTCCTCTATGCGGCTAATGTCCCAGGCCTATAAAAGACTAAAGGCTTCTCTGAAGTCATACACTTACTGCCCACTAATTTCTTTGTTTTCGTGTGTGTGTGTGTGTGCGTGCATATATATATATATATATATATATATATATATATATATATATATATATATATATCCCGAGCATATCGATCTCAGAGATGCTTTCCTACTGAAAGCTCTCAGCTGGGTGAAGAGCAGACATCTGTTCTCCATGTACAAGCAGCAATATTACTGACCTAAGAAACACAGCTCTTTTGCTAAACAAAAAAAAATGCTTATATATATATATATATATATATATATATATATATATATATATATATATATATATATATATATACATAAATAAGGCTCACGGCAAGTGATCTTGCCAGACTACGGTAAGCACTGTATATCTCTATTAAAGGGAAACTTGTCCAGGGCACTAGTGAAATTCTCCTGTTCTTTTCAGTAAATTCCATGGGATCTTTTACATCTACCAGAGCTAGTAGCAGCTCATAAAGCAGATGGGACCTTGGTTTATTGTCTCATCTGAAGGACAGCACACTTAAGGTTACACCACCTTTCTGATCTTCCAGCATCAAAGTTGAGAGTGCTACCCATTCAGCTCCTGATAACAACATTAGAAATTATACTGCAGCAGTATTCTTTTCTATCAGCATAAATACATATGATCTGCAATGGAAAATGCATTTCCATTTAAATCATTCTTCTGCAGAAACCAAGCCAGAAATCACATATAATTAAGAAAGAAAGTAAAGACAAAAGCAAAATAGGCAGTGATGTGAGCAATGAAGGATAAAAATATCATAACAAATAATTATAGGATAAATGATCCCAAGAAGAAACTACAAATGGAACACTTTTTGATAACAAAATGAGACACTACAGCGGGGGCAGCATTTCTGATGTTCAAACTCTGCAGGCATTCAGGCTTCACTGCTGATGATATGAAAAGTATAGCTGGATGTAACTTGGTAATGCAAGGCATCAAAGGAATCATGAAAGAAATCAGAAAGTCAGAAACAGGCAATGGGAATCTTAATGATGATCAGATGTATGTTCAAAACTGCATTCATTCATAAAAGAACTGCAACTAGCATTTTCACATTAACTTTATGTTATGGATAAGCTGAAACTGACAATTTTGTTATATGCTTATTTAAAACATACAACAAAACCAGAAAATTAATGTTCATGTTTTCTAGAATAAACAAAATTAAACATTACAAAATTCCCATAAAGAAATTTAAGATTTTTTTTTTTTAATTTTTTTTGTGAAAACAGATACTGCAAAACGTAATAATATTAACAAGCAGGTAATATGACCAGACTACATCGCTGAATAATAAAACATAAATGCAAAACAGCAAGAACTATTTACACATATGCCAAAATTCCGTCATTGATTATATATACCAAGTTCAAGCTAGCATATGTTCAAAAAGGGATTTCCAAAATTCTGTAAAGTGAGTGTGGGATTTCTCAGTATAGGTTAAACATTTGTGAGCTAGAAGGTGTTTGGTAGCTGTTTGAAACCCTTCCATGTCAGTGATGCTCTATGTAATGTAGTATTTAAGTAAATAAACTAGTGTTATTAATATTCTTGTTTGCAGTTTAGCGGTTAGCATTGCCGCCTCACAGTAAGACGTTCTCCAGTTAAATTCTCGACTGGGATGCCTTCTGTGCGGAGTCTGCATGTCCTCCCTGTGGTCGCGTGGGTTTCCTCCGGGTGCTCCGGTTTCCTCCCACACCCCAAAGACATGCAGTAGGTGGATTGGACACTCTAAATTGGCCCTAGGTGTGAGTGTGAGTGAGTGTGTGTATGTGTGTGTGCGTGTGTGTGCGTGTGTGTGTGTGTGTGTGTGTGTGTGGGTGCCGGGCTGGCAACTCGACACCGTAAAACTCCACTGCCAATCATGAGCAGACAGATGACCCCTAACCGGGAAAAGCCGAAAGAAGAAGTTTAGTCAGGTCTGCGGGGATGATATGTAGGAGAGCTAGTTTCCAAGATAAGTTTAAAGCAATACAGGGGGCATAAAAGGATGCTCTCGTTATGATCTGCAAAAAAACACATTAACGGTGGAGATAATGTAAAAAAAAAAATGCCAGTAAAAGAAGTCAAAAATCAATGAACAGCAGTCAAATGTCTGATTTTCTATTTACACTGCCATTTCTGTCTTGCAAAATGTGCAATTCATTGATATGAAGGTATATACCAAAATGACTAAATAATATCAAGCTAATGTTGGTTTCAGAAAAAAAATTTAAATGAATGCCCTTGCATGGAACAAAAGACTGCACAGTGCATTTCTTAAGCTAATGCAAGAAATCAGCCTTGCCTGCACTATAAGCCTACATGTTTAGAGTGAACAGAAGCACTGATAAATCTGAGATGAACCCCTAAAAGCATTGTGTGCACTTAGCCACTTGTGGCACAAAGCTCACATACACGCAGCTTAAAGAGAAGAGGGGCAACAAGCAGACACAAACACATCCACCTGACAGGAACGGCCAACACAAGCAGAATGGCATCACAATTCACTCATGGAAGGTGGTCAACATATAGATATTGCATCACAATAAATGCCTCAGGGGACGGTTAGAACACCCAAAGAACATACACCTTTGTCAAAGCCATAAACATCAAAAATGATCAGTGATGGCTAAATAGCCAATCTCAGTTTCTACAAAATCAGCTGTTGTGATCTTTGCTTTTTTGAACTGCGGCAACTAAGTTTTACTATGACAGTGTCATTCAGTTAGGTGTATTATGCTCTTGGTTTATAGCACTCCTGACATGGACAAAGAGTACTGGAAAGGAAATTACTTTCTATGTTACTGCTGCCTTCATCCATTCAGACTGTTGCCTTTTCTCCATAAATGTGTGACTGAGTTATTACAGATAAATACGTGGGGCTTGCTGTTCTTCAAAAATGATGGTTTACTATACTGAGGGGTCAGAACTGTAGCCCTCACGTGTATCAAGTATTTTATGTTTTTCCCCCAGTAAAAGTGAATATGCATTTTTCATTTCAAACTGCCTCACACAGGGTGGTCAGTACACAGGCACATCACAACTCGCTCTGGGCTACATACACAAAAGTACCAAATTGTCACACCTGCATTGGTGGGGCACACAGGTATCATAACTGCACACCAACATCATGAGAAATGGTCAGCACACAGCCACATTATCATATCTTCCTCGACGTGGATTACACACAGGCAACATAGCCTCACACCTGCCTCATAATGGATACATATTAGCACTACTTTGTCACATCTGCTTCGGGGAGGGGGGGTACAAAGGCACCACCATCCTCACACCTGCTTCATGGTGGATACTCATTAGCACCACTATTCATCTGATTCAGTGGGGGGTATAAAGGAACTACATCCTCACACCTGCCTCATAGTTGATACACATTAGCACCACTTTGTCTCAGCTGCTTCAATGGTGGGTACAAAAGCACCACATCATCACACCTGCCTCATAGGAGTTGTCAGCTCTCAAACTCATTATCTCTCTTAAGGTGGGGGGTAGCCAGTACTCAGACACTGCAAAACAGCTCACTTGGATGGGTATTTAACACAAAGACATCACATTATCTTGGCATTCTCTTCATACAGAGTGGTTAGAGAACAAATAACACAATATTTCAACATCTACCTCGTAATCACTAAGCAGCACAGACACCAAATCCTCACATGTGCCTCATACGAGCGATCTGTATATAGGTATCACATTAACATACCTACCTCATGGGGCTGGTAAGGACAAAGGATTAACATCATCACATTACAAATATGTCCACCAGGCTACTGGTGCAGAGGAGGGATACATGTTTATGCTGATGGTAACAAGAGTGGATGCTTATTTTGCTGGTAATTCAGAGTGAGGAGGAGAATCAGGAAAATGTGAGGAGAAAAACTTCCTGACAGAAACACAATCTCCAGATGTGGAAATTACAGTAGTTCAGTCAGGTATGTTGCCTCATAAGCAGCTCCAACAGTTAATTCAGCAGGACAAACCTGCAGGCAATTACATGCTTTTTTGGGGATGTGAGTTGGAAAGAGTGGAAAGGTGTCTAATGTAGCCAAATGGACATATACAGCTGCAGTAAAAACAAAAATAACAAAGAAAAAGGACTGTGAAAGATGATAAAACTCTCAATAACAATAAAGGTAGAAACTGACTGATAGCTTATTAGAAAGCATATGACATTTGGGACAATATTACTTCACCATGGAGTATAAAAGCTTCTAAAGTAAAGATGTTAATTATCTTGTGTAAGAAGCCCATTTATGATATTATTTTTGAGACTTTTCAGGGTTTAACAAGTTTATGAAGGGGATGTGATGAAAGGTCCAGTGTTTATTCTTGGAATAAATACATTTTCAAACTCAATATTTGCAAATAAAGAAGAAAGTGACAACACAATTCAGAACAGATGGTGGAATGGAAGATTTAATGAACTATTTACAATCTGTATGTAATTCATGCAGAAATAAAGACAGATACAGGAAACAGAGATGCATGTACTGGGGCATGGAACTGTCTTGTGACTTTAAAATTTGAAAACAAGAAAGTAAAATTAATACCCAGTATTATAAATGCTGGTGGAATAAAGGGAGCTGTTTGTTACTGTGGACAATCCAAAAGGTTTTTTTAATAATATTGTGGGTCAGATCAACTTTTGATAAACTGCCCTGAAAGGAAAAGCAGATAATGTGGGGGAAAAGGTCACTCTTCAAAGGACTCCGTGACAGAATGTCATAAATGTCAGAGGACATTACTGGATGGACTGTGATGAAAGCAATACTGCTAATGAAAAACAGGATGTAGCATGTGTTTTTGAAAATGATAATGTTGAAAATGAAATTAATGTTCTGCGAAATAAGGAAAGTATTTCTGAAAGAGGGGGACAGAGAAGGATTAAGATACTATAGTAAGAATAGCACTTATATTTGTTATGCATATAGCAAATGGAAGTGCCACTATAAGATTTAAAAAGACAAGAAGAGTTTTTGGAACAAATAAAATCTTATTTTATTGTAGATATGGATTTGATAACCACAGGAGATTTCAATTTAAAAAAGAAATAAAACAAAGATGTTAATAAATTTAAGGAACTCTTGGACGTTGGGCAATTAAAGATAGGTAAAAAGAACAAATTCACTTACTTTAAAGGAAATTTAAAACACTAAACTGAATTTGTAGTATTTTCAGAATCCTTAAAAGGACCTTGGGTGGGGAAACTACAGAAGTTACATCTGCATATTTTTCCAACCATAATGTTGTATGTGATAAAACTGGCACCGATATAGGCAGTATAAAGATAACAAAAGGGACTGAAAGTTAAAACAGTGATACTATAGATAAAGAACAGTTATTGAAGAAATAGAGACTTCATGGGAAGAGCATAAAACCATATTGCCTTTTATGAAACAAATGAATGGGTGAATATTTTAGAGAGAAATAAAGATGCATCTTGATTTGGAAAGAAAATAACTAGGAAAAATGACATACACAAAATAAAATAAGAAGTTATGTACTCATCATAACATTACATGTTTGTTGTCCATCTCGCCTTTGCGTTCAGAACAGAGCATCGGTTCCGGCCTAATTCAAAAGCTCGAGAGCTTCCACTGGCTCAAGGCTATACCCTATCCCATGATGCTCAGGTAAGATTACCCAGATCTTGTTTGCAAATGAAAGCATGATTACCTAAGATTAAACAAATATATCTAGACAAGACTCAGAAGAGAATCAGAGACTCCATAATCCAATTATAATAAGAAATTGTCTGGCCGATCCTCCGGAAGCGAAGGTGGGGGAAGGAGGGTGGGATGCAAGAATAAAGGCGAGATGGACAACAAACATGGAAGGTTATGGTGAGTACATAACTTCTTAATGTTATGTTTCCTATCTCGCCTTCATTCTGTGCTGGTTGGGACAGCATCCCTAGCACCTTCTTTGTTGGGTGGCTCAAGGGAAGATGCTCTTCAGAACAGTGGACCCAAAGAGGCTCTGTTCCTGGAGTCCAAATCTACTTTGTAATGAGTGATAAAGGTATGAGGCTTTACCCATGTTGCTGTTGCACAAATGGAATCCATAGGAAGCCTGGCCTGGAAGGCAGAATAAGTTGCAATAGCTCTTGTTGAATGGCCCTTCACTTTGTCTGGTAGCTGTCTCTTTTGGGAATTGTATGTGTAGGAGATACAGTCTGTGCACCATTTAGAGAGTGTGACCTTTGACACTGGAAATTCTTTCTTTCTGTCTGAAAAGGACACAAAAAGCCGGTCCGACTTCCTGAAATCTTTAGTTCAATGAATGTAGAAACACAGTTATGTATGTCTAACTGATGTAATCTATATTCTGCCTTGTTGCCATAGTTTGGGGAAAAAATGGTAAGTCAATAGACTGATTTAGGTTGGTCTCTGAGCATACATTTGGTAGAAAGGAAGGGTTAGTCCATAAGGAGACTCTATCTTAGTGAAAAGTTATGTATGGTGGACGTATAGCTACAGCCTGGAGCTCAGACACTCGCCTGGCAGAGGTGAAGGCCACCAATAATGCTGTCTTCCATGACAAAAAATTTATGTCACATGATGATGCAGGTTTGAAGGGAGGTATAATTAAAGAGGACAGAACAAAATTTAGATCCCATGGAGCTGGAGGTTCTTTCACTGAAAGCCTTAGTAAGAAGGTACCTTTTAGAAAAGCTTCACAGAGTCTGTGGGATATGATTTTTAGTCCCATTTCCCCAATATGAAAGTCTGATATAGCAGCTAACTGTACTCTAATTGTAGCCACTGCCGCACCCTCATTAAAAAGTTTAGTGAGAAAATCTGACACTGCTGTGATGTGGGCCGTAAAGGGATCTATGTTGTTTTTGGAAACCCAGTGCGAAAATCTTTTCCATAGAGTATAATTTTCTGGTTGATGCCTTATAAGAAGAAATCAATACATGTCTAACTGCAGGGGAGATTCATGGAGCCTGGCTATTTGTGGAACTGGAGCAGCCAAGCTGTCAATTTTAGGGTTTGTATCGATGGATGGAACGTTGCCAACGAATGTGTCAGAAGGTCTGGAACTGGGTCAAGGATCCACGGTTCTTCCTGGAGATGAGGCCATAGAAAAGGGAACCAAATTTGCAGAGACCAGTATGGTGCAATGAGAATCAGTGTGGTTGGCTTTCTGAAGAACCTTCAGTATCAGGGGAAAGGGAGGGAAAGCGTAAAGGAGTCCCAGGGGCCAGTTGTGTGCGAGTGCATCCCTTGGTGACTGCCCCGGAGGGGGAATTAAGGCAAAGTAGCTGCTGTATTTGGCATTCATGGACCTGGCGAAAAGGTCGCAGCAGGGCTGGCCCCATTGGTGGAAAATCTCTTCTGCAACTTCTTGTTTTAGGGACTGCTCGTGAGGCATCAGAAAAGCTCTGCTGAGTTTGTCTGCTATCACGATGGATTTTCCCGGGATGTGAATTGCTGTCAGAAAACATTGAGAAGAGACTGCCCATTGCCATACTCTCTGTACCTCTTGACATAGAGGGTAGGATTTGGTTCCTCCTTGTTTACGTACCACACTACTGACATGTTTGTCCGAATTGCAATTGTTCCTATTGGGAGAGTGTCCTGGAATACTTGCCAACATGAAGAGCACTGCTCTCATCTCTAGGACATTGACATGCAAGTGGTTCTCATGCTCCTGCCAGATGCCTTTGACGGTCTTTCCCAGATAATACCCCCCCCATCTAAGAAGCGTCTGTGGTCACTGTGGCTACTGGTTGTGGGAAGACAAATGGTAGGCCTATAGTCAACTGAGTCAAATGAAGCCACCAGCGTAGGTCCTTTTTGCAGGATTCTGTGCTGATGATCTTGTGTGACAGTGGTAGATCTTGCATGGAGCACTGGGGTAAAAGCAGCCACTGAAGAACTCTCATGTGTAAACGTGCTAGAAGTACCAAAATAATTGCAGCTGCCATGGTGCCCAGAACCTGCAAGACAGTTTTTGCCTGAACTTTCCTTTTGTAGAAGAGATTCTCGATTTGATGGTGAAGGGACTGAATCTTCTTGGGGTAAGTCTGGCCAACATTTTTCTTGAGTCTAATTCTGCGCCTAAGAATATAAGATGCTGTGACGGCAACAAGGCAGATTTTTTGAAGTTTACTGTAATGCCTAGTTGGGAGCACAGATGAATAGTTTCGGCCCTTGCTTTTATTAGTAGGTGCTTGGTGGTGGCAGTCACGAGCCAGTCGTCTAGGATTGGAAACGCACAGAATCCTAGACAACTCAAGTGAGCTGTAATCACTGCCATGCATTTGGTGAACACTCTGGGGGCTGTAGTGAGACCAAAGGGCAGAGCTCAAAACTGGTAATGACTGGCAACCAGCTGAAAGTGCAAATGTCTCCTGGATTATCTGTCCATTTTTATGTGGTAGTACAAATCCTGGAGATCTATCGAGCACATTCAATCATCTTTCCCCAGAAAGGGAAGTATTGACTGCAGTGTCACCATCTGGAACTTTGATTTCTTGACGGACTTGTTTAGTTTGCTGAGATCCAGAATGGGCCTCCAATCCCCTGTCTTGTTTGGAACTAAAAAGAATCATGAATAAGTTCTGGATCCAATTTGATCTGCGGGGACATTTTGGATGACTCTTTTTTTCTAGCAACTTTTGTACCTCTAAAGTTGCATAATCCCTTTGACTGGGTGGAACCATCTGGGACCGACTGTTTCTCTTAAGGAGGAGTGGAAAAGTGTATAAAATAACCTCTGGATATGACCATTTGTACCCATTTGTCTTGTGTAATTTCTAGCCAGGTGTTTGGGTACAACAATAGGTGACCCCTGACGACTGCCTCCAGAGACAGAAAGATGGGCCTTCTCTCAGGAGCGCTGAAAGGGCTTTCCAAGAAAGGAGTCCCTGTCACCCTGGTTCTGAGGACCCCCCTCTGCCGCGAGGTTGGCGTCTTCCATTGTTACTTCCCCCTCTGCCCCTAGGGGAAGAATCACCATATGCATCAGGAAAAAGTCTTTGGGACTTGTGGAACCACAGTTTTCCCCCCTTCTGGCCTTTGGAATAAGGTCTAGTGGGGAGGGAAAAACAGATTCCCAAGGCAGAGTCTTTCCCTCCTGTTCGCACCTGGTTAAGGTCTCTTTAACTTTAGGCCTGAACAAGGATGAGCCATCGAAGGGGGCATTAATGAAGGAAGACTTGAAGGGTTCATCAAAATTACATAAGCGCATCCAGGAATGTCTCCTTAAGGAAATTCCTGTACCCACTGCCCTGCTCGCCCCATTGGCTGTGTAAGAAATCAGTCGCATGGAGGAGTTTACCACAGAGTTTAAGGTGGAAAGCTGCGAGGAAACCTTGTCTGAAACCCCTGCAGCTATAGTACCTTGAAGGGTATCTCCTAGTTCTTTCAGAAGATCTCTCTATAGTCTCGTAAAATGGGTCAGGTAATTCAGCAATCTAAGTGTAAATGCTGCTGAAGAAAAAGTACGCTTTCCGTATCTGTCCATCATTCGAGACACTCTGTTCGGTGGATGAACAGATGAGAAAGTCTCTGGCAATTCCTTCTTTGTGGCCACCACCACCACCATAGCATCTACTGGGACGCCCCTTAGGAATTCCTTTTCTGAAGGTGTTGTAAATTTATTTGGCCTCTTCGGAACATGTTCCACTGAATCTGGAGAGCCCCATGCCTTCCGACTAATTACATTGACTAACTGATCACAAGGAGGAGACACCCAAGAGGTGGACGGGCGAGACCCAAAAGCTTTCAGGCACACTGACTCATCAGAAGAATTGGCGGGCTTCCAGCCACCCCACTGCTTAAGAATATCCATGATTTCTGCAAAGGAGACATCTTCAGAGGGGGACTGTGGGGACCCTTCTGACTCATCCAGACAGGTGTCTGAGGTGATAGACTCATCTGGGGAGTCTACGTGCATCCTCTTGCATAATCTCTTCCAAGGGACCTCCTCAGAGGGATAGTACTCTGAGGAAGTTTCAGAAGAGACAGTTTCACCTGCAGAGGCCTCCTGGGGCTTATGGTCTCTGTGCTGGGGGGGGGGCAATGGAGCTGAGACCTACACAGGCGCTTTTGGGGGAAGAGTACTTGAACCAGAGAGTGAAGCAGTCTGAGATGACAGCATTATCTCTCCATCAGCTCAAAAGCCCCCTCGTCCTGCTCCGAAGAGGTCTTTGGTTCCGAAGAACCAGAAGACGATCCTAGAAGCAGAGCGGTTGGTGCCGAAGCTGATGTCGGAGCTTAGCTCAACCGCAGTGAAGCCCTGAGAGGTAGAATCGGGTCGGACAGCTGTCTGATCCCACTCTCCTCCCCAGACCCAATGGGATAACATAGGCTTCTAAACTCCTCAAATTACGATGGAAATGAGGAAGTCAGAGCAGTTGTCGGAAACAACAATCCTGTTGGAAGTCTCGGTCCCGACGGTTCCACTACGATCAGGCGCAAGTGCTCTGGCTCCAAAAATCTCAGGTCGGGTTGGAGAAGGAACCGAAGAAGGAGAAGAGGTCTTTGTCGGCTCCTGTTCATTCTGGGTCGGAGTTGAAAGAATTTTAGCCAACGCCGGTGTCTGAAGGAGTCTCCTCACCGCCTGCTCCACATCATCCGATAAACTTCGGGAGGATAAAGATGGAGAGCTCACTCTTTGCAGGAGCGAAGATCTTAAGAGTCGGAGTTACCGGTTCCAATACTGGAACAATATCGGCTCCAGAACTGCAGTCAGAGTCGAAGAAGGAGACTTTTCGGAACCAAGAGCCCTTGGTTTCGAGCCAGATTGTTTAGGCAGTATTTTTTTAGGTGGCTCTAAAGATGGAGCCGAAGTCGAGGTCCTTTTTCCCAACTTCTCTGATTTTGAAAAGGGGATTTGTCTGAAGATTTTGAGCTCTGAGACCCTTCTAAAGTCTCTCTAAAATAGGTCTTCAGTAAGCCTCTTACGATTAATTTGTTTTTATGCTCTGATAACACTCTAGGGCTAAATGCATGACAAAAGGAGCAGGATTCCTGTAAGTGGAGGTCACCCAGGCAGTAAACGCAACTGGTGTGCCTGTCAGAAACGTCTTTTGATTGCACCTGTCACATTTTTTGAAACCTGATGGTTTCAGTTCCTTAGGATCTTTAGACATATTTGAAACCAAGAAGCTACACAAAAACTATAAGAAGTAGCTTTATGAAAGTTATTGAACACCCAGATGACAGGCCTAAACAAAAGGAAACAATATTATATACATATATTTTAGACCAACAATCTACATAAGAAAAAAATAACTCTAAGAAATAGCCAAAACATAACAATATTATTTGTTTATTTATTTTAATACAAAGTTAAAGGAGTCCTCTAACTTAAACGGACTTCCATTAGTAACCACAAGGGAGACGTCCTCTAATTTAAATGGACTCACTTTACAAGCAACAAAGGGAAACGAACAGGAATGGGGAGGGGAGCGGCCCTAACAGGCCAATGGGAGCCCTCTAACTTAAACGAGCTACCTTATAAGGGTACAACAAGCTCTCTAAATAAAAATGAGTCTGTAGCAAAGGGATAGGAAGATTAAACAGACAAAAAATACAACAGGCATCGTGAAAATGACGGCGGCCAACACCACCAAACAGGGAAACAGCCAAGTAGCGGACTAACAACTCTGCTATATACTAAATTTTAAACGTTAATGAAACACTCAAATTACTGCCGAAAGGAAGAAGAAAAAGTAGAAAAAATGTTCACTTAGCCAAGAGCCAGTGTAGAAGTCACCCAATCTGCTTGAGCGGCAAACAAGATCTGGGTAATCTTCCCTGAGCATCATGGGTTAGGGTATAGCCTCAAGCCAGTGGAAGCTCTCGAACCTTTGAATTAGGCCGAGTCGGAACTGATGCTCAGTTCCGAACCCAACCAGCATAGAATGAAGGCAAGATAGGACAACATAACATCAATATTTTATTTGACGGATTTATGAAGACAATAAGAAAAGTAAAGTCAATTTAATAATGTTACAGACAAATGTAATACAGGAGAAAGAGGAGGTGTCTCTCTCTTTCTGGGGAAAATGTTAAGAAAATAGAAGTTATGTTCTTACCATAACGTTCCATGTTAGTTGTCTTCTTCTCGCCTTCTTCTTGCTGGATGGGTTCGGAGCCGACCTCGGCTCCGACTCGGCCACTCTAAAAGCTCAAGAGTTGGTTCCACCGGCTCGAGGCTCCCCTTATATCCCACAATGCTAGGCGAGAGTTACCTCAGATCTTGTTTGTAAGCTAACCCCAGCTTATAATAATAACAGAATAACTCTAAACAGAGTCCACCTCTAACAACAGGAAGAAAGAAGGGTGACCTACATCCTGATCCAGGAAATATGCACAACAGCATATGCCTAAGAAAGAGGTGGTAGAAAGAGAGGTCACAATCACAACTCCTATAGGTCTGTCCAGGCCAGGGGGAAGGAGGGTGGGACGCAAGAAGAAGGCGAGAAGAAGACAACTAACATGGAACGTTATGGTAAGAACATAACTTCTATATGTTAAGTTGTCTATCTCGCCTTCATTCTTGCTGGATGGGACCGCGTCCCTAGCACCTTGTCCCGGGTGGCCTAACGGAACAGACTCCTGAGAACAGTGGAACCAAAGTTAGCTCTATGCCTAGAAGCTAAATCCAACTTATAATGAGAAATGAAAGTGTGAGGAGTAGCCCAAGTAGCCGCTGCACAAATGGTGTCAATAGGCAGTCTGTCTTGGAAGGCTAAAGAAGTAGCCAAAGCTCTGGTGGAATGGGCCTTAGGTTTATTAGGCAGTTTCTGGTGTCTAATTTCATATACAAGGGAAATCAAAGATGTTAAGCATCCGGATAATGATACCTTTGAAACTGAAAGTCCCTTTCTGCTTTCCGCATAGGAGACAAACAGCTGATCAGATTTTCTGAATTGTTTTGTTCTATCCAAGTAGTACCTCAATTGACGATGAACATCCAGGCAGTGTAATTTTTGTTCAGACCTATTGGAATATTCTGGAAAAAAGACAGGGAGGTCAATGCTTTGATTTAGATTTGATGTCGAGACCACCTTAGGCAAAAAGGACGGGTTAGTTCGTAAGGATACTCTGTCCTTATGAAACAATAGATAAGGAGGTCGACAGCTGAGTGCTTGAAGCTCTGAAACTCTTCTAGCTGAAGTAATAGCTACCAGAAAAAGAGTTTTCCATGATAGCAATTTTAAAGAACAGGAGACTGCAGGTTCGAAAGGGGGAAGAATCAAAGAAGCAAGAACTAAATTTAGGTCCCAAGGAGAAGGAGGATTTCTTATAGGAGGTCTGAGAAGAAAAACTCCTTTCAAAAAGGCTTTGCAAAGCTTGTGGGACATTAAGGCAGATTCAGAAATACCCACATGAAAGTTAGAAATAGCTGCCAATTGAACTTTAAGAGTAGAGGAGATGAACCTGCATGGAAGAGTTCAGCTAGAAATTCAAGGACTAATTGGATGGAAGCAGTGAAAGGATCTATGTCCTTTCCTTGAGCCCAATATGTGAAGCGTTTCCACTTACTCAAATAAATCTTCCGAGTGGAAGATTTATGGGAAGCTATCAAAATATCTCGAACGGAGTGAGATAATTGAGGAAGCCTGGCTAAGGTTGGAACTGGAGGAACCAAGCAGTGAGGTTCAGAGAGGGGAGGGAGCGATGAAACTGACCCGACTGATGGATCAAAAGATCTGGAACTAGGTCCAGATTCCACGGTCGCTCCAATAGAAATCGATGTAGAAAGGGGAACCACACCTGTCGAGGCCAGTAAGGAGCAATGAGGATCAATGAGGCCTTCTGAGCGATAGCTTTCTGTATCACTTGAGAGATTAGTGGGAAAGGAGGAAATGCATACAGAAGTCCCCGGGGCCAAACTTGGACTAGAGCGTCTCTGCTGGGTTGGCCTGGTAAAGGGAATAGAGTGAAATATTCTCTGCACTTGCTGTTTTGGGGAGTAGCAAAAAGATCGCAGCAAGGCTGACCCCACTTGAGGAAAATTTCTCTCACAACAGAGTCTTTCAGAGACCACTCGTGAGGCATGAGGATAGCTCTGCTCAACTTGTCCGCAATTTGATTGGACTTCCCGGGGATGTGCGTTGCTATCAGAAACCGCTGAGAAGAAATCGCCCATTGCCACAATCTGAGTGCTTCTCGACACAGGGGGTATGACCTGGTTCCGCCTTGTTTGTTGATGTACCACACTACAGACATATTGTCTGTCTGGATTGCAATCGTTCCCAAGGGAAGAGAGTCTTGAATGGCTTGCAACGCTAAAAGCACTGCTCTCATCTCCAGAACATTTATGTGCAAGTGGCATTCGTTTGGTTGCCATGTGCCCTGGACCGTCCTGCCCTGATAATGCCCCCCCCACCCGATCAGGGAGGCATCCGTTGTCAGAGTAGCAACCGGAGGGTGGAACAAAGGGTCTTCCCAACAAGAGCTGAGGGGAAGACATCCACCACATGAGATGATTTTTGCACCTGCGTGATCATAATGGTGTGAGACATTGGAAGTTGCTGGTATGACCATTGAGTAAAGAGCATCCATTGAAGGATCCGCATGTGGAATCTGGCTAATGGAAGCAGAGATATGGCCGCCATAATTCCCAACACTTTCAGAACTAACCTGGCTTTGATTCTGTTGTTGTTGAAAAGGAGTGAGACCAGTTTGTGAATGTCTGTTATTCTCTGATGTGTTAGTCTCGCAGACATGTCTACTGTGTCTAGATTTGCGCCTATGAAAGTAATAGCGACAAGGCGACAAAACAGACTTTTCGCAATTTATTGAAATGCCTAACTTTTGACAAATGCGAAAAGTGTAATCCCTGGCCATCAGAAGGAGATGCTTGGTGGGAGCTGTGAGGAGCCAGTCGTCCAAATATGGAAACACCTGGAATCCTTGTCGTCTCAGGTGAGAAGCTACCACTGCCATGCATTTGGTAAACACCCGGGGCAGTGGTGAGACCAAAGGGCAGGGCCCTGAACTGAAAATGACTGGTTCCCAGCCTGAAGCGGAGGAATCTTCTGGAGCGTCTGTTCATTTTATGTGATAGTACGCATCCTGAAGGTCTATAGTGCACATCCAGTTTGCTTTGCCCGAAGGTTGAAGGATGGATTGCAGCGTGACCATCCGAAATCTTGTTTTCTTGACTGATCTGTTCAAGATACTGAGATCCAAAATTGGTCTCCAGTCCCCTGTTTTCTTTGGAACTAAAAAGAACCTTGAGTAGATTCCGGATCCTTGCTGGTCTGCTGGAACTGGCTGAATTGCTCTTTTTGCAAGCAGTTTTGAAATCTCCAAAACCGCTAGATCCCTTTGAGCGGGTGGAACATCTGGAAGGGATTTTTTTGATTGGTTTGGAATGCGAAGAAAGGGGATAGAATAGCCTTGGGAAATGATGGACTGTACCCATTTGTCTTGAGTCAGGGATAGCCAGGCTTCTGGGTACAGTGACAATCTTCCCCGACTGCCTCGAAGTTGGGCAGTCGGGCAACACCTCAGGGATGCTGAAAGGGCTTGTCAGAGAAGGCTTCCCGATTGCCCTGGTTCTGCGGACCCCCCCTGCCCCTAGGGTGACGTCTACCATTGTTATTCCCGCCTCTGCCTCTGGCCGGGAAACGACTCTGTCGCCAGGCTAAGTCCCTTGAGATTGTTTACGGAACCACATCTTTCCACCTTTCTGGCCTTTGGGGTAAGGCCTAGAAGGAGTAGAAAAACGGACTCCGACGGCAGAAAGGGTCTTGCCATCAGTTTCGCACCTAGTCAAGGTTTCTTTCACTTGAGGACCAAAGAGAGATGATCCATCAAACGGGAGTTAGTGAAAGACGCCTTGAAGGGGTCCGCAAAATTGCATAGCCGCATCCAGGCATGCCTACGTAAGGCCACACCTGTCCCTGCGGCTCTACTCGCTCCATCAGCCACGTAAGAAAGAAGGCATGGAGGAGTTGGTTATGGAGTTAAGGGTAGCCAGCTGCGTGTTCATCTTATCTTGAAAACCCGCAGCTGTAGGGTCCTTTAACATTTCACTCGCTTCCTTGATCAAGTCCCTTTGAAGACGAGTAAAATGGCATAGGTAGTTCAGCGAACGCATGGTAAATGTCGCTGACGAGAACATCCGCTTCCCGTACCTGTCCATGGACCTAGATTCCTTGTTAGGTGGATGGACAGGTACTGAAGGATCAGCTAGCTCCTTCTTAGTGGCAGCAGCTACCACCATAGCATCCACAGAGACTCCTTTTGTCAAGAACTGTTTGTCTGCTGGTGCCGTTATGAACTTGGAGGGTCTCCTGGTTGTAGGGTCCACTGAATCAGGAGCCGTCCATGCCTTCTTAGCAACCACCTGCATGAGGGGGTCAAAGGGGGGGGACACCCAGGAGGTGGAAGGGCAAGAGCCAAACGCCTCAAGATACACAGATTCATCCTCCGAAGGGTTGAGGGCTGGCCAATTTCCCCTCTGCTTCAGGATCTCTAGAATGTCTGCAAATGAGACATCTTCAGAAGGGGAACGGGGGGAACCCTCAGAATCATCTAAATCTGTGTCAGACGTGATGGACTCAGGTGAGTCAATGTGTTTCCTCTTACACTTCCTCTTCCGAGGGGGCTCTTCTGCCAAATCAGGAGAGGCCTCGGAAGAGGATGAAATCCCCACAGGGGTTCCTGAGGAGCTGGCTCTCTGCGGTCCAGGATGAGGGAGTGAGTCGACTTGACCTGAGGCACCGAGAGGGAGGGGCGGAGCCGACTGTGGAGTAGAGCCAGGCTCTAACACACTCCGCATGACCTCGAATGCCCCCCCGTCAGGTCAAGGCAGAGGTCCCTGCTCCGACCCGCTAAGAACCTCCCTCGGCACCGACAGTGATGGCTCCGAGGCCGATGTCGGAGCCGAACTCACCAGCGCCGAAGCACCGAGAGGGAGAGGGGGGTCGGACAAGGGTCCGATGCCACTCACCCCCTCGGAGCCGACGAGGGAAGTCCGGCGCCGAGATTCTTCCAAGGAAGAAATCGGAGCCGACGACGGAGCCGAAGACAATTGTATCGGCTCCGAAGCTATCACAGTCTCGGTTCCGACACGACCCGGCTCCGAGCTCAAGAGAGTCGAAGGAGGAATATACTGATGGACCGGGGCAGGCATCGACTGATGAGTCGGGCTCTGAAGCATCTGGGCCAGTGCCTCGGACTTAAGAAGTCGACTCACTACCCTCTGAAGGTCATGATCCGACAGCCTCGATGACCTAGAGGAGTGAGATCTTTGGCTCCATTCAGACAGCAGGGGAGATCCTGGAGCCGAATGAACGGAGCCAAGGGATGGTGACCTGGACCTCTTCCTAGTTGTCGGCTCCGAAGGTCTGGTCGGAGCCGACATGGGAATTTCTAATACCTCGGCTCCAGCCGGAGCCGAGGGAACCACAGAAACTGTGGACTGAGACTCAAGCCGATGTAGACAGAGGTTTAGAAACCTTAGGTCTCGGCTCAGTTGTCGGAGCCGAAGACCTAGATGCCTTAGAGGGCTTCCCTGTAGATACAGAAAGGGAATCCTCTGGCTTGAGTAAGCCCCTTAAAATTAACTTATTTTTTCTTTCCTGCAGGACCCTGGGGCTGAAGCCATGGCACACAGCACAGGAGTCCTGCAGGTGCAAAGGTCCCAGACAGTAGACACAAGAAGTGTGAGCGTCTGTCAGAGACATTTTCTGACAGCACGCATCACACTTCTTGAACCGAGACCTTTGCTTCTTTAGACATCTCAAAAGGTGTAATCACACACACAGTCACAAACACACTAATTACACCCTGTCTAGTTTAAATTATAATAAACCACTAACTAGGTTTTTAAAATAAGAAAAATAACACACACACTCCACTAGGGAAAGAAAAAAGGCCTGTAGGCCCAAGGGAAGAACTTAAAGTTCTTGAGGGGAAAAAAACAGGAATTTTTAAGAAAAGGGATAAGAATTCCTCTAAACTAAGGGAAATAAGTAAAAATATTAAAATTAAAGGGGTTTTAATAGACTAACTTCACAAGAAAAGTCACTTACCAAGAACCGGTAGAAAACCAACACCTCGATAGCTGTAGCGGCAAACGAGATCTGAGGTAACTCTCGCCTAGCATTGTGGGATATAAGGGGAGCCTCGAGCCGGTGGAACCAACTCTCGAGCTTTTAGAGTGGCCGAGTCGGAGCCGAGGTCGGCTCCGAACCCATCCAGCAAGAATGAAGGCGAGATAGACAACTTAACATCAGGAATTATTTATGGAAGCTAGTAAATGTGAAAATGGATGCATAGTTAAAAGTCAAGAAGACATAATGAAAGAGGTAAAATCATTTGTCACCAATTTATATATGGAGATTAAAGGAAAAGAAAAAATACAATGGAGTGTTTGGAAAAAATAAACAGAAAATAAGCAGTTAAAAAAGATACTTTCTACTGAGAACATGGAAATGTTTTAAAAATGTTCAAGATAAAGCTGCATCAGGAATTTACTGTATAGATTAATTGTTTTATAGAAATGAGGAAAGATCAACAAATACTTCTAGATGTTTTAAAAGAATGGAAAAATAATGGTTTTATGTCTGTATTAGTATGTTAGGGATATTAAATTATTATGGAAAAAATGAGACACATTTAAATTTAATGAAGAGACAACAGAGATTAATTCAAGGCTCTTTCTTTTTCCATGGTTGGGAGGGTGGCCTAATGGTTAAGGTGTTTGCCTTACAAACACAAGGTGCAGGGTTTGAGTCTCACAAGGGGTAATTGCCTAGGCTTAGAATGGCTCACAAGGGCAGTTAGCCTAGTACTGATCTATGAACTTATGAACCTCTGTGTCTCTAATATACACACACACACACACACACACACACACACACACACACACATTATAGGTAGAAGAAAGAATGGGGCCCCAAGCTAGTTCAATGAAGAATTCATCAGCCTTAATTATTTTACAAAGGAGTGTAACCCGACAGGGAGTTGTAGGGTGGAGAAGAATCAACACTCACCCATCTCCGAGACAATGGCCTCTGAATCTTCAGACTCATCAGGGGATACCAAGTAGAAGGAAGCTCACTGCATTCACCAAGACCAAGAACTAACTCGTTCATGGGCTGCTCAGACTGGAATGAGCATGTGATGGGGAGGAGCTACAGATCAGGCAAGCTGGCAAAGGGTGTGGTGCTGGCATTGTGCACAGTTTCTTAAAAGAACAGTCCCGCACCCTCAATTCCATCCGGCTTCCACTAGACTTGCAAAAGCTGCTGGAAGTTTAGGCTCTGAACTACAAATCCTGACTTGAGAAAGCAAGCTTGGGCCATCAGACCCTGTGGGAGAGTCTTTTTCCTTAAAAACTTAATTCTGGGGCAAGATGACTTCAAAGAGCACTGCCTGTGATAAGGCTGGTCAGTGGTGTGTTCCAGCCGATCAGCTAGTAGATGGAGAATATTTATACAGTACAGGACACCCCCCCCATGATGACAAACATGATGTGCCTTACCTGGTTCCATCATTACTTTATAAGGGTGTAAACCCTTGCTAGTCATGCATGAGCTAAACACCTGGTGAGATCAAAGGACTTGCTTATTTGCATTTGTTTACTGGGAAGATGGTCTGGTCCTAGGACCCCTTACATACATGACTTAGGTGCAGAAGAAGTTACATATATAGTAAACATTACATGCAATTAATGGTGGCTACAGATATAATGAACATTACAAAAGATGACATAACTAGCAGACTATATACACTGTAAAAATCACCATAATGTTCTTGGACTGTGAACTACTGAACAGTTACTTCTTTGTTCTTATAATTATAACTGCTACTGCACTATATGAATAAATGCAAACAACTGAATACTCATGTGCTTTATGGAAGTCATTTCTAAATATGTTACACAGTATATGTCCAAGCATTGAACCCTCTAGTACTCTTGCAGTGGTAGGGAGGAAGGATGAGAAATCTTTTTGCCATTTTATAGCCTGTTTTCTGCTGAGAGATTGCTGATACCACAGGAAAGGAAGGTGTTATGTAAGCTTAGGCAGTGCAGTTTGCTGGGTAGTATTTTGTGGAAAACTGTCAAGGCCTTTGATAAGTCGAGGAATATTGAGGATACTATGTTATCTTGACTTCATTTTTGATTGATGATGTTACTAAAACCGAGAACAGCAGTGGTGGTGCCATGACAAGGGCGCATGTCATATCATTTAGGGGACTGCAAGTTATTTTCAATGATAAAATTCAGTAGCTGAGACTGAGTACACTCTTCTAAAATTTTGGAAAGGGGTGACACTATGGCTATGGACCTATAACTGTGGAGCTCAGCAAAACTGTCACCTTTCTGCGGGGGTATAATGTAGGACTTTTTCCATTAGTTGGGGATGTAACTTTCAATAATGGAATGACTGACAAAGATAGATAAGCGATAAGCCTAAGGTTTCTGCTGTGATTTTTACAATTCTTATTGACTGATTGTCTGGTGCTAGAGTTCTAGGCTTACATTTTAAAAGGTGCCTTTTTATGAAAAGGTTGTTACTGTTGTGATGAAAAGTAGCTTGAGACTGTCACTACCTGAGGAGGGAGGTGGAGCTGTAGTGGGAAACGAGTCATCAGGGAGTACATGGTATTTAAGAAATGGGTATTGAGCATACAGTCAATGTTATTACTGGGTTGTCTACAATTCGTGTAGGTTGTGTGGTAAGGCCTGATTTTAGTACGGAATTTACGGATGCCCAAAATGCCTGGGATTATTTTGATCTGTTGTTTGGAGATTTATGTAATAGGATTTCTCATCTTGCCTATATTTGAATGTTGTGTATTTTTTAAGTTGTTTAAATTTTTGCAGGATGGCTTCTGTTTTTCATGCCCTGTCCCTCTGATTCATGAGCTGCTTTGTCTCTCTAGAGAACCAGGGTGATGGGTTGGCTTTGACTGTTTTTGGTTCTGTAGCAGTATGCTTGTTGAGGATATCCAAGACTCTGGAAATTAATAAAAGACATACATCTGGAGTGTTTCTCCCCGGGCCTACGCTGAAAATAGGCTCTGTCCTAGTCAGACTTTCCTGGTCAAAAAATGTTAAAATAAATAAATAAAAAGAACAGTGTCATCCAATAACACAGTTTTGAGTATGAACCAAATGTTTGAGTTCAGGTCAGGGGTGAACATGGCAGGGTTGAAGGAGGACAGTTTATGTACAGTTTTGAGTATGAACCAAATGTTTGAGTTCAGGTCAGAGGTGAACATGGCAGGATTGAAGGAGGACAGTTTATGTACAGTACTGTATCAGTGAATTTTCTGGAGGCAGGTTGGTTGTGTTATGGCCTAAGGCAATAACATAAATATCTATACACCTTTCTACTTTATTCACCCACTCTTTTCTCTCTACAGTGCTCTTCTCTGCTCGCTACCCTTTTACTTCTGTTAGCTGCTTAAATCACACCAGCATCATCTTGACTACCCCCCCCCCCCACACACACACACACACACACATCCTCTATTTTCCTGATCACTTAGGGTGCTGAGGAGGATGCCTGAGGAGGATGCCTGAGGAGTTTTGTTTGGGGCAGAGGTTAGAATCCACCTGATGGTAGTGCTACTACTCGTAGGGATGGAATTGATTTGAGATAGGACCACTAGGTTTACAGTGTTGCTATTGGACTCGTTATCTATTTGTTGGTTGTCGATATTAAAGTTGCCTACCACAACTGTTTCTTGAGTGATGTTAGAAGACACCTAATAGAAGAGTTCTTCAGCAGTACTTATGTCATTTCCTAGGAGTAATGTATGTACCAAGTATACATAAGGTTTTAAGTTTATTAATCTTTAGAGAAAGGAGAATTTCCAAATTTTTCTTAATGTAGGAGGATTGACTGGACTGTAGACAGTTCTAAAGTGTTACTACAGATGAGGACAACCCCACCAGCTGTAGGGGTTTTCTTTTTGATTGAATCTGATTACAATTTACCTGGGTGGGATTATTGCTTTGTCTTTTATTTCCTTTTTTAGCCATGTTTCTGGGGTAATAAGGATATTTGGGGAAAGCTGTGTTAATCGTGCATGAAATTCTGCAGCTGCTTCTAAGGTTGACAATGAAGAGGTGAAGGCCTTACTGTTTCGTTTGGTTTGTTGTACTAAATGGATGGGAGGGGAGAAGGTTGAATAGGTCTAGGGTGGATGAACGTCACCATAGAGCTGCAGTAATTTGATGGGATGATGATATGAAAACAGCCTTTTCCATTTTTGGATCTGTGTGGTACCTACTTTTGTAGTATTGTGTTTTGGATGACTTAAGGGTGTTATGTAACTGGATAAAGCATTAGTTGTGGCATCAGTTAACAACACTAAAGTTACAATGGGGAGTTTTGGGAGAGTATTGTAAGAAGCTGGGGAGGGAAGTATGAAGCTATGGAGATGGCAGTAGTAAGGATGTGTTAACAGTATTAGTAGGGGTATTGTGAGCAGATGTGTAAGAAGCATATTGATGAAAATACAGGATGACTACGTGTGAGAGACAGGTGAGATGGTGCTGATATGGTCTAATCAGCAAACAGGTAGACGAAGAAGGATAGGGAGCAGTTAGAGTAGAGGGTTGTATAGAGAAAAGCATGGGTGAATAAAGACAATTCGGTATGGATATTGTTAGCTTAGAATGACGTGGGTGATGGTGGGGTTGTGGAAAAAGGCAGAAGGAGTTAGTGATAGAGAGACATATTTTTAGTTTACTGTTTGTGCTGACATGTCTGCTTGAGCTAGGAGTAGATGTATGGTACATGATGACAGTGCCTAAAACTTTGTAGACTGGCCAGATACACAGCACCAGCATGATACGTACACTATGTAATGGTTACTGCAACTCTCCCATTCCTGTGTAAATGATCAGGGGTCACAGCAAAGGGGGGAGAAGAAATGAAGGTTAATGTGAGACAGAGAAGAGGGGATGGTGGGTGGGATGGAATACTGGAACAGTGACCAGTAGGATATGTACTGTTACGGTAAGTTCTTACACAATTTTACTATGTCCTGACTGAAATCATTGTTGCAGTATTCCTGACATATGGACGATTCCCACAGCTGAGTGATGAAAGAAGCATGGTTGGCTACTGGGAAGAAGAATAGTCCAGTAGCCCAGACAAAACTGACCATGAAAACTGCTCTGGACTTGGAGAAAACATTAACTTTGTAGTTTTTAGGTGAAGGTCTGTACAGAGGACAAAGTAGTAGCCTCTAAGATCGACCAGGACTCTATTTCTTTGTGGAATGCTCCTGAATAAGACACTGCCCTAGTGAAATGAGCTTTGGGGCAGGAAGGCAAGATGTTACTATAGTGGGAGTAGCAGAAAGAACTAGCCTGTGAAATCCAAGCTGCAACAGTTTGTTTTGAAACTGGTTGGCCAGCTTAGGGCTCATACATGACACAAACTGCTGGTCAGTCTTTTTGAAGAATTTATTTTTGTCCAGATAAAATCTGATTTGCCTGTGAAAGTCTAGGTTATGTATGATCCTTTCCCCTCTATTTTGTGGATTAGGAAAGAAAGTGGGGAGATGAATAGCCCAATTAAGGGATAGCTCGATCACTACCTTATGCATGAAGGATGAATTAGCCTTGAGGTTAGTCTGTCCTTGTGAAGAATAAGTAAAAGGGGAATGGCCATGAGAGCTTGTAATTCAGAAACTCTCATAGCAGTGGTAACAGCCAAGAGAAGGATGTTTTCCAAAGTACAGAATTTTAGAGCAGCAGAAGATGCTGGTTCAAAGGGAGGCAGAGTAATCTTTTCTAACTAGCATAAAATTAAGATCCCAGGGGAGTGATGAGTTTCCTTCATGGGTTAAGATACACGACTCCTCTGAGGAAAAGAAAGAACACGAGATAAGAATGGGTCCTGATTATGTTTGCGACACCAACATGAAAACCTTCACTATTTAGCACTGGGTCTCCTGGCTTCCTGTAGGACTTGAACTTTGAGGAATTAAAATCCTATCATCCATAAGTTCAGGTTGAGAGATGGAAGACTTGGGTGAAGCAGCAATCCTCTTTGCTAAGTTATTAGGTCTAGTTTAAGAGGAATTCTGCTGTAATTTCCCTTTTTCATGTGAAATAGCAGGGGAACCAATGCTGCCAATGCCACAATGGTGCCAGTGAAGGGAGATGGGAGCTTCCTTTTGTGCCTTGACACACAGAAGAAAAAGCAGAGAAGAACTTACATGTCCTCTGGAAGGAAAAGGCATCTGTCCTCCAGACTGAGGGACAAGAATCCCTGGTGTCAAACTGGGGAGCCAATGGTTGGAAGGTGATGCAAACAAGTCTATCTGAGGCATGCTCCACTGAAGGGTGATTGTGTGGAAAACCCCTCGGTTCAAAGTCCATTTCTGGAGGTGCTCCAGGGAGTGGCTTAGGGAGTCCGCTGACACGGTGCCCTAAAAATGGATGTATATGGCTGTGAGTGTGATATTCAGTTGGGTTATTAAGTTCCATGCCTCCAGTGCTAATTTGCAGACCTGGTGCCTCCCTGTTTATGTACCACATGACTATGGTGTTGTCTGTGTACACTAGTAGAAGCCCAGGTTTCCAAAGGTGGGTGAAAATCTGAAGAGCCTGGAGAAGAGCCCTCATTGGTGTGATCCATTCCATGCCCCCCATGCCTCGTCCATGGCATCTGTGTGAACATATTGAAGAGGAGGAGGTGGTGTGAATGGCCATCCTGGGTTAAGGATGACCTATCTCCTCCAGCAAAGTAGCTCCTTTTTGAAGCATGGGAGGAGAGGAATCAGGGTGTCCAAGGGGTGACAGTGCTGGGACGACAAAGATTTCAGGTGCCACTGGATTTTCATCATGTGAAGTCTAACCAGGGGTAGTATAGGGATGGTGGCTGCCATGATTCACAAACTTAATAGCATTTCTTATGCTGAGCAATGGTTTATGCAGGAGAGATTTTGGAAATAGCTGGATAGACTGCAAACTTTATCCTGAGGAAGGAAGGAAGGAAGGTATGCATCTTCCTGGTCCTGTTTAAGGACCATGTCAGATTTGTTGTAGTTTATAGTAAAACCTAGATCGGTCAGAAGATGGAACTTGAAGTTTTGATGCTGAAAAATAATTTCTGGAGAGAGAGCCTGGATCAGTAAGGTGGTCCAGGTAAAGAGAAAATCTGAATTCTCTGAGTGTGACAGAAAGCTACTAATGGAGCTAGACACTTTCTGAACACTCTTGGAGATGTAGAAAGATCAAAAGGCACAGAAGTAAACCAAAAATGCAAGGAGCCAAAGAAAAATATGAGGAACCCCCTGCAAAAGTACAGATAAGAATGTGTAAGAAGGCTTCCTACACATCTAGTGACACTAAGACAGTACTTTGAAAGCTGGTATCTTCAAGTAAGTGTTAAGGAGAGACAGATCAAGGGTTGGCCTCCACTACCCTTCTTTCCTTGGGACGAGAAAAATCCTGGAGTAAAACCCTTTTCCTACGAAGTCCCTTGGGACTTGCTTGATGATGCCCCGATTCAAGAGTTCTTGAATAATGGAACCCACAAAGGATACTTGGTTTTGAGGAGGTTGTGGCATGCCATTCAGACTGGGAATATTTTCTCAGAACATGGCATAACTCCCTGATGATGGAGAGAACCCATTTGTCTGTGGTAATAACCTCCCACTTGGCCAGGGAGAGAGAGAGGTGTTGCAGAGGTAGTCACAAGTTTTTGCCCTTCCTGCTGGAGGCTCCTTATTGTTTTTTTTTTCAGAGTACTTTTTCTGATGGATTTTCCTTTGTTTCTGAAATGTCCTACAATCTCTTCTAATGAAAGCGGTAGATTTAGATGGGTAGGTCCTATGGTATCTAGAAACTGAGGAGAGTAGAATCTATCTGTGCTCTTTCATGGTCTTCCCTTGGTCTTAGAGAGTTTTGAACAGGCTGGTTGCCCAAGGAACAAACAGCAAGTCCTTATCCAAGGAGGAGTCTAGAATTTTAGATTTAAAATCCTCAAGTATAGGTTGAGTGTGAAGCCATGCATATCTATGTATAACAAATCCAGTGGTAGCTACCCTAAAAGAAGCAACCACAGCATCACTTAGTGCTTAGCACTAAGCACATCACTTAGCACTTAGTGCTGTGCATGGCAATTTGAGTGGCCTGCGATAGTAAACTCTGCTGTAGGAAGATCCAAAATAACTTTACTTAGGGAATGCAGTCCAGAGATCAGGTACTTTGCCATTTGAGTCTGGTAATTAATTGCCCTAAACACAAGGGTAGCAGAGGTATAAGCCTTCTTTCCCAATCTGTCCATAGCCCTACTATCTTTGTCAGTAGGTAGGCCATTTGCACAGGCAGAAGTACAGAGTGCTCATCAGAAGACAGAAATACTGAAGAGGGGTCTGACACTGGGTTCTTGTATAAATAATCTTCAGGCACCTTGTAAAACAACTGTCTGGTCTCTTAGGAGCTGGTAGTTGAGAATCAGGTACAGAAGTAGTAGACTGAATGGCATTCCTGGAAAGCTTCAAGGAATGGGCGGACTGGAGAAGGGGTAGGGGTACCCATCTCCAAGAAGGTGCAATATTTCTTCTGAACATCAGAGATGTACGTGGATTACAAATTAAAATGCTTCATCATGTTCTGTATAGTCTCCACAAAGGAAGCTTCCTCAATGGGGAAATCCAGTGAGGAGGAGTCCACTTCGTCAGAAGAGATTTCCCTGGAGAATACAGCAGAGAGGAATAGTCCACAGAATAGTCAGTGTTGCAGTCCTGTTCCTCATCAGAAGAGGAAACCGGGGTAGTTTTTTTTAGGGGTAATCTGTGGTTGTGGATACCCAAAGGAAGGAGGTTTCAAAGACATGATAGCCTTGAACATATCCCCCCCCCCCCCATGAGAAGTCTATCCACTTGCTTTTTCCCCAACTGCTGTGGGAGAGGCTACATGCCTAATCTTCTGTTTTTTCTTTTTAAGTGTGATGTCCACCTGGATGAAGTGCAGAGGTTCGGAACCCTGTCTGACTTCTATGAGACAGCCTGGGATCTCTTCCCTATCTACAATTTGAGGAACACCATGCAGTCCTTTGGAAATGATGAGAAGTGGTTCCTTGGATGTACCGACAGTCTGCAAGGCCTCAGGAGCCATGTCATGGGGTCTCAGTATCAGGCAACTGAGAAGTAAGCCTGAGATACCCACTGATGTTGCAGAACCTGTGGTATGTTGGAGTCAGAAATGTTGGACTGCAAATCCATTTCAGGCCTCTTCAGCTTTTTCTTTGATGGCAGAGGGCTGTTTGAGGATTTAGAGTCAACTATTGTGGACTGAGCCAAGCATTTAAGATGCTGGGTCTTCAGAAAGATATTGAGAGTAAAAAGCCTTGACCTAAGGATTTTGGGAATGAATGACAAATAGAGCATGACTTGTGATCATGTTCTAGCCCTAGGCAAAAAAGACACTTAGAATGCAAGTCCTTCTATAGAATCCATCTACCTCATTTGCACTTAGCCCTCTTAGTTGACATCTAACATCTACAACTTTCAACGAAATATCATAAGATAAAAAAAGGAAGATTCCCCAACAGGGCACCTACCCAGACAAATGATGGAAGCAAGGTACCAATGACCAAACAATGAACAGCCCAATGGATGCACTACCTGCGTTCTGGCTTGCAATGAGGCAGTCTGAGGATCCATGCTCATACATCTGTCTATATACCCTAATGCATACAAGCTGAGGTCATGTTTCGATGTACAACCTAGGGAAGACACAGCTTTTGTACTCAAACTGCACGTCAGTGGTGACAACCCCTATATGTCAGGAATACTGCAACAGTTATTTCAGTTAGGACATCATCCTACATGTTGGAAAAGTATAGCTCACCTTCAAAATTGCATACAATGTAGGGTGCCTAGTAAGTACCTGACTAGGAAATGAAATTTTATATTTCAATCATTAATTAATTCATTCTGTGACTACCCACTTATCCAGTTCAGAGTTATGGGACAAGCTAATTCTGGACATGAGGCAACTGCATATACGCATACTCACACACACGCATGGCATGGACAGCTGCAGGCAATTTAAGTGATCATGAATTCACCTAGTTCACTTGTTTAGGGATGTGGAAGGAAACCAAAGCACCCATCAATCATTTCATGCATACATAAGGAAAACAAATGGTCCACAGTAAAGGCACCTAGCCAACAACCAAACTGTAGAATTAAGTGTTGTGAAGTAGTAACACTAACCATTGTACAGGTGTGCAGCCTGAAGCATAAATCTAACCAGTTTTAAAATTTCAAACATTCTTTTCTTTTAAGACCTCAAAATTATGAGGCAGTATCTCTCACCTTCCAAATGTTCTTACTCATATATCGGTACTTTAAGATGACATACTCTTACTTTCTGACAAAGCCACTGCTATCAGCTGGTTCACCCCTGTTGATCTCCCCTCTCTAACAGTACCTACTATTATAGTCCAATGCTTTACTACTGTTTAATTGCACACATTTTCTTTTTTCCAACGCAAGATACTATTCACCAGGTGTATCTACTACCTTCTTATGTCCGGTTCATGTTGTGGCTCCCTCTCAATGATGGCCTTACTTCAAAAGATAGAAGGAAAGATGGCAGTTTGAGCTACTGCTCTCCCACTTACTGAATCTAATCATTTTATCTAAAACAAATGTGACCCTTAATTGTGGAAAAAACAGTGTTCTACCAATCTCAATCTCCTCATTCAGGCAGAAACTCTGCAGAAAAACTGTTAAGAAGTAATGGATGTTTTTAACTTGTAAGAACTTGAACTTTGACATAACTTTACACAAGGCTCTGGTGTCAGTACTGTGTTTATTAAATTACTAATTACTTTCTACCAACATGTTTAAGGTAAAAGCCATTAGTGCTCTTCTCAACAGCCTTGTGAAGGCTTATGAAATTATATGTCCCTCTAAAGTTTTTATCTCTAAACCTTGGCTGTGGAATTTTGGATTGGATTTCAAGCTATCTCCACTCTAGAACTCATTGAATGAAAGTTAAATTTTTGCATCTTCAGTTCTATACCTTATCACTGTCACATGGTTCTGATGTATGCCTTGTACTGATTTTCATGTGGCAACTCCTTTGGGAGAATTGGGAGGGTAACAACGTCTTCTTTTTTACTTTAAACATCTGTTAACTAAGTAGGAGAGCTGGTTCTAACAATATTTTCAGCCATAAATTGGGCTACAGGCAATGAGACATTTACGTAATTGATGTTGCCTACAAAAACAGTTTTAAATTTTCAAGACACTTACGAAACTGGCAAGTTCACACTCCTTTTCAGATGAGAAATATCCATACAGTGCAGACTTCATCTGTGACTAATCTCTCTCCAGCACTGGTTCTTCATGATGCAGTTAGTTCTCAAGCCACCAATCAAATCCACAGAAGCAGTGAACAGATGACAGAGAGGAGAAAGGGAGGGTTCGAAGGGAGGTAGAATGTTAATTGCATTTACAGTAGCATTCCAGCTAAACTTATCTCCTGCATCAAACAAATGTAATGGAATGTAAACTCAAAGCCATTTTTCTGGGGTGTACTACAAAGTTTCCACTTTAATTTAATATTGCTAAGTGTACACCTAGTGATACCATAGCTATAAATATTTTGAAGTCTCACTTGATCAGATGAGCACATAAACCTAGTAAAAGAACAAAATCAAAAGGAAATCATAACTTTGTACAGTATAAAATGCTTATCGATTAATACTTATTTCCAGTTTCCTGTCTGTTCCTTTCCAGCCCTATCCTACCTACCATAAACTGGGAACCTGACAAATTTACTCGAACGGAAGGCTTACCTTCCTCCTACAGACATGAATAGTCAGTATTAATTAACTGTAGTCTCTTGTCCAGTGCTTAAGGCTTTAGCAATATTTTCAGCACATTCTGATTACTACAATCTTTTATACAGCAATATTAGACACCTCTATGACAGCATTCAATATGAAGTCCCTCCATGAACCCCAATAACTACTAATGTGCACTTCACAAGTGTGCCCAGTACTCCCAACTCTTACAGCGATAAAAATTGTATGTACTGCATCAACGCACTGGAACAATCTTCCCAGATGCATAATGAGCACTTTGCCTTACTCCTCATTAAAAACTGTAAAGCCTGTGACATCTTACCTCAAGGTAATGATGCTGTTTCAACCTTTGCTTCCTTGTCAGTGTCAACCAGCTCATTTAATGATTCTTCAATTAAACTATTTCCTTCACTGCCTCTTCACAGCTACATTCTCCTTCCATTCCTAACCTCCCCTGACCCCCCTCCTCAAATCACTAAATCACCCCTGCACTTCTTCACTTCACCTTAATTTTATGTCCCTAATTCTGTCTTAACACTTCCTTCTTGCCTACTGTTCCTTACTTCCTTCTAACTGCTCCCTCCTTCTTCCCACCCTAGCCCTCCTTAATGTTTAATTTCCCCATCATTCCTGGACTTTCCTCCCTACTTTTCTATTTTCGTTGTTTCCACAATGCACACACTGTATTACTCAGGCCTGGAACTTATGGCACAGTCTGAATCTACCTTAACTTATTACACATGGAAAGATTAAGCATATCAATGCTCACCTCACAGTGTTGTAAACTCTCAGATAATTAACACTTAAAATACCTTACTGCTGTTTTTCTATACCCCTGACTGTTGATGAAACCTACATCTGCCACTATGACTTGTACTTCCTGAAAGTCTGTGCATTTTGTATCTTCAATTTAAATTCAGTATAATACGGTATATTGATCAATGGTACCTTGCTTCCATCATTTATCCAGATAGGTGCCCTGTTGGGGAACCTTTCTTTTTTTTTAATCTTACCACATTTCATTAAAAGTTGTATATGTCAGCTAAAAGGGCAATGCTGCTAATGTACTACATCGTCCCTGTAACATATGGTCTCTGGCTCAGTGAAACTTCCTAATTACCTCACACAATAAATAATTAATAATAATCACACAGAGTACATTCCAAATTAGTCAAGTGCCAGTTAACCTTTTTTTTTTAATTTCTTAAAAATAAAAGTACTGGGCTCAAGTGTTCTCTTTCAAGGGTGACAGAGAAGCACTGCCTAGTTAAGTGATTTGCACGGTCTGCAATGGGAAAGTGAGGGAATCAAACCCAGAACTAAAGCTCATTAACAGGTTGCAGTCTTAACCCTCACATTAAACTACTACGCTGCCCTTTCTTCTAAACTGCCTAATAATTAAAAAATCTATACATTAATGTTATCATTTTATTGTGTAGTCTGTCAATATTATAACTTATACACACACTCAAGAGAATAAGTAACTGTCAGTGCACTCCCACCCTATTAAAGAAGCCAGACAACTAACAGCTCCTTTCACAGTGTATCTATTTAACAGGCTCCAGATTAGGCCTAAACACATACTCTGAGTGCCTCAGACTTTCTTTATACATTAAAGAGGAACAGAAGTCTTTCCAACCATCTATAATATATATATACATACATATACAGACATACACACACAGATTAGTGATATGTAAGGATGTTAAGAAGCCCAGCCTTACATTCCCATGGTAGATTTCCTTCCTTAACATTCTGCATACAAACTACTCAGACCAAACAAGGACATATTGGGACATCTGCATGATTCTCCTAAGCATGAGGGACAGGAGTGCTAAACTGGAGATGAATTTGTGGTTACCCATCCACTTCAGCCAAATTACATTTTAATAGAGTAAGAGACGTACTTTGCTTTATGTGGAGTGTGAAAGATGGTAACACTGAAAGGATAGTTCTCTGTGATACAAACCTAAACTCTAATTTGTTCTATTCATTTTGCAAAATGAGACTGAATGGCAATTCATGATACCATTGGACTTGCAAATGTGTAATAGGTCGGAAAGAAGACAGTCTGCTGAAGTTTAAAAGTAAGACAGAGGTCGCCTCTCAGTAGCATCTATGATATTGAGAAGAGGGACAGTCAGCATAGTTTTTAAGATTTAGACTTTTTTTTGTTTGTTTTAGTGAGAAAACACTGTAGTCATTCCAGTTGTGACAAGTGTTTGGACAGGTACATACCAAAACGGGTGCTATACTCAATGATTGGCCGAATGACTGCTGAGTGCAGTAAAACAATTACATCAATGGATCTGGACACAGCACCTTTAGATATAAGCTGTAAATGAAATACCTTTAAATGAAAACAATTATTAAAGCTTAGTCCACTAAACGAGCTCCTAATAAAACAGGCCAAAGTACATAAAAAACAAAAAGGAGCTACGACCACCACAAATATTACTTTAATAGGCAAAGCTTTCAAGCACAACAGGCTCTTCTTCAGTACAAATCAACAAATACAACTCATACTCAACACACACACACACACACACACACATATATTATATATATATATATATATATATATATATACATAGTCGCCAGCATCAATTAAATTAATCAATTACATAAAATTTATTTAATCTAATTAGAGCTATTTAAAATACAAACCCTGGAATAGATAAAATACATGAATTCATACCTACTATAGTATAACTACTAAAACCCAATTATTAAAAACAGAAATCTTGTTTAATTTTTAATACAAGTTTCACACTATTATTAACATTTAAACTTAGTTCACAGCTCTAAAAAAATGTATAATATATACGTTTATGTGGATTGTGATTTACCTGGGAGAGTTTATCTACAATATCTGAGCGTGGGATTGTGCTGAACTCCTTTGCGAAGTCAAGATATACAGTGCATACAGTTTTGCACTCATCCATTGCTTCAGTAATTTTTTCAAAGAAGTCGACCAGGTTAAGTAGGTAGGAAAGTACAGTTGTGTACACTTACCATAAATGTAGATGTTCGAGTGTCTTCACTGTTGCAGTCATGACTGTAGGGTTCTCCCCTGCCGGCAGGCAGTCCTCAGTTGGCCAGAATCCCAAAGTCTGGGTCCGGCATCAGCTGTTCAACCATGCTCCCTGACGTCAGAACGCCAGGAGTACAAAGTTGACAGCCGATGCCATGTTCTCCAGTTTTTCTTGCCCCAGATGTCAGGAGTCCTAAAATGAGTAAGGTCCCACATCCTTTGCAAATACACCTCAGAAGAATGGTGAAAAAAGGAACCATACAAAAGTAAAAAATAAGAGGGGACAGGAGGGAGGGAAACCCAGACTGCAACAGTGAAGACACTCGAACATCTACATTTATGGTAAGTGTACACAACTGTACTATGTTCATCGTGTTTCACTGTTGCAGTCATGACTGTAGGGTAGAATCCCAAAGCAGAATGAAAGGGAGGTGGTCATAAAGTAGAAGGGGCGGCTAAAAGGCCCTGCAAGACTGCAGAAGCAAAGCCTGCCCTAGACTTAAAGTACAGAGGTAGATTGTAGTGCTCTGAAAAAGTATGCACTGAACTCCAAGTTGCAGTTTCCAAAATGTCTTTGGTAGGAACTCCCCTGAGGAAGGCAGCTGAAGTGGCAGCAGCTCTGGTGGAATGAGTCCGTATGCTCCCTGGGATTTGCTTTCCATGGTGTGAATAACAAAATCTGATTCCATGAGCAATCCATTTAGAAATGGTCTGTTTTGAAATGGCTTTACCTTGGGAACTTGAAGCATAAGAAACAAACAATTGCTCTGATTTTCTGATGTCCTTGGTTCTGTCCAGGTAAAAATGTAGTTGTCTGTGTACATCCAAGGAATGTAAGATCCTTTCCCCTTTATTTTGAGGAGTGGGGAAAAAGTTGGCAAGTGGATAGTTTGATTTCAAGCCACTTTGGAAACCACCTTAGGCATGAATGTAGGATTAGTCCTTAAAGACACCCTGTCTTGATGAAAAATAATATAAGGTTCCACAGCCATAAGAGCTTGCAACTCTGAAACTCTCCTGGCAGAGGTCAGAGCTAACAGGATGGCTGTTTTCCAAGATAAAAACTTGATGTCAGAAGAGGCAGCAGGCTCAAAAGGAGGTAAGGTGAACTTTTCCAAAACATAGTTGAGATCCCAAGCAGGAATGGGAGGAGATCTAGGAGGTCTTAAGTTCTTAGCTCCTCTGAGAAACTGTCTCATGAGCTGGTGGGAAAAGATTGGAGGGTCTGTATTATAATGAGCGGAAATAGCAGAGGCATGTATCTTAATGGAAGAGAAAGAGAGACCCTTATGTAAGAGATCTGTCAGGTAAAGTAAAATCAAAGAAATGTTAGGAAGAAGAGGATCAGAATCCTGAGCCTGCATCCAGGAACAAAATCTTTTCCATTTTCCTGCATAAGATTTTCTAGTGCTAGGACGTCTGGCTTCTAAAATGACATCCATAACCTGCTTGGGTAGGAGAGAATGAATCAAAGACCCTGGATTAACCAGGCCGCCAGGCTGAGAGTTCTGACATGGGAGTGTAGAACCTGACCTTGATGTTGGGACAGAAGGTTCAGAGTTTGTGGTAAAACCCAAGGGGGCTCCAGACATAGGTTTTTCAGAGTAGGATACCAAAACTGTCGAGGCCAATTTGGGGCCAGTAAGATTATCATCTTGGGCTTGTCCTGTTTGATCTTTAATAATACCCGTGGAAGAAGAGGAAGTGGCGGAAAGGCATATCCTGAGAGGTTTCTCCAACTGAATGAAAGGACATCCACTTTCCAAGCTTGTTCGTGGAAAGTCCTGGTGCAAAAATTCTGTAGTTGATGATTGAGATGGGATGGAAAGAGGTCTATGTGAGGACATCCCCAGACTGCTGTTATCATTCTGAATATTTCGGTGTCCAGCATCCACTCGTGTGGATCCGAAAGGTTTCTGCTCAGACTGTCTGCCAGGAAGTTTTGCTTCCCTGGTAGAAACTGAGCTTGAAGGTCCAGATTGCAAGCTAGAGCTGTGTTCCATAGATCCATGGCTAGTCTGCAAAGGGGGTAGGAATGAGATCCCCCTTGCTTGTTTATGTACCACATAACTGTGGTGTTGTCTGTCCGTATCAGTAGTTGTTCTGGTTGTAGAAGATTCCTGAAGGCCAATAGAGCTTTCTGAACAGCTAACATTTCCTTTAAATTGATATGCAGGTGCTTCTGATCCTTTGTCCAAAGGCCCTGCAGACAGTTGCCCTGAAAATGGGCTCCCCATGCATAATTTGAGGCATCTGTGGTTAGTATCTGAGTGGCAGGAGGCAGACAGAAGGGTTTTCCTTTGTTTAGAGTACATGCCTTGGACCACCAAAGGAATCCCTTTTGAAGACAAGGCAGGACGGTGATCAGTATGTCTAAACTGTGGCAATGCTGAGACCATACACTTTTTAGGTACCACTGTATTTTCCTCATATGTAGTCTTGCATATGGTACGAGAAGGATGCAGGAGGCCATGTAACCCAAAGCCTGCAGGAATCTCCTTGCAGATAGCTGAGTTAAAGTTGCCAAGGTTTTGAAAGTTGAAGCCAGCTGAAACTGTTTTTCGTACGTCAGAAATGCCATCTGGGTTGTTGTGTTTAAAGAAGCGCCCAGAAAAATGATCTGTTATGAGGGTGTCAAATTTGACTTTTTTATATTTACAGTGAATCCCAGGAACATGAGAAGATTCTGAACAAACTGTAGATGCTGGAGTAAGACCTCCTTGCTGTCTGCCTGAATAAGACAGTCGTCCAGATAAGGGTAAATTTGAATTCCCTTGAGTCTGCAATAAGCTACTACTGGAGCCAGGCATTTGGTGAAGACCCTGGGCGCAGTAGACAATCCAAAGGGCAGCGCAGAGAATTGAAAGTGCCTCGATCCAGCCTTGAACCTGAGGTATTTTCTGCGTTCCTGCCTGATGGGAATGTGCAAATATGCCTCCTTTAAATCCAAAGTTACCATCCATGCATTTCTGGTCAGCATTGGAAGTAGCTGCTGTAGAGTAAGCATCTTGAATTTTGGTATCTCTAGAAAAGTGTTCAAGACTGACAGATCCAGAATGGGTCTCCATAAATTTTTCTTCCTGGGGACTAGAAAGAGTCTTGAGTAAAAACCTTGTCCCATCTCTGAAAGTGGAACTAGTTCTATGGCTTTCATAGCCAAAACAGCTTCCACCTGGTTTAAGGCCTCTGTCCATTGATGTTTTGGAAGATCTGGCCATCCGCTTGGCCTTGGTAGGGTATGAAAATGGAATTTGTAACCTCTTGAAACCACATGTCTTGGGTTATATGAGTCCAATTTCGGTGAAAAAGAGAAAGTTTTCCTCCGAGAGGGGCTTCCAGGCAAGAAGTTCCTGCAGCCCAACAGAGGAAGTCATTGAGTCTGTTTCCTATGAGTTTGCGACCTGTCCTCTCCTCCCCTAGGGGTGGAAGCAGTCCACTGTCTTGGTCTATAAGAGGCTTGTGTTTGAGGCCTTCCTCAGGAGGGTCTGTATCTACCCCTCTGAGGCCTGTCTGAATTGGGAAAGGACCAATTTTTTGTAGGCCAATTCCTGCTAAATCTGGGTGGCTGTACTTGTAAGAAATCTTTAACTGTTTGCATGGATTTCGCCTTGTCCTCCATCTTTTTAATCACCTCTTCAGCTTTAGATCCAAACAAAACATGATGCTGAACAGGAGCATCCAATAATTTAGCTTTTACTTGATCTGGCAAATTTTGTTCCTTTAACCATGCATGCCTTCTAATTACTGTGCCAGATGCAGTAGCCCTACAAGAAGCCTCCAAGGCATCAAATCCACAGTGTAAACCATGCTTCCCAACTTGTTCAGTGGCATGCATTAAGTCATGTAATTCCTTATCATCTGCACAGGTGGTAATGGAAGTAAGCTTTTGTTTTAAAACAGACAGGAGAAACTGCTGGTATTTCGGCATATGAAACTGACAGTTTAAAGCCCTAATAGATAAAGTAGCAGAAGTGTACACTTTTTTGCCCCATCTTTCTAAAGATCTGGAATCCTTCTCAGTGGGAATGGGGTTTTTAGCAGAAGCGGCCTTAACTCCCTTAGGACCCTGAGAAATGGTTTCTGGGTCAGCAGTATGGTTCTTGTATAAAAACTGCTGGGAATCAGGAACCCTGTAATATCTGTCAGGCTTAACAGGAGCAGGAGGAAAAGAGTCAGGGGGTTGTTAGCCTCCGAAAAAGCATCATCCACAATATCCAAAATAGGAGGAATAGCCAGGGGTCTATGTTGGGGAAGAAGAAAATTCCTTAGTCTTTTCTTTGATTCTGAATACTCCTGTCCTTCCCAGTGGAAATGTTCCCTCATTTCATGCAAAGTTTCCCCAAAAGAGAAATCCTCAGGGGGAGAAGCTGAAGGAATGGATTCCTCAGTATCAGAATCCTCATAAGGAGGGAAAGAATATTCCTGGTCAGAAGAAGAAACTGAAGAAACAGAAGCCTGATCAGAGGAGTCATAATAAACTTCCTGCCTTGGCCTTTTATCTGGAGGGGGATGTGAACCCCTGATTATAGTAAGTAAATCCTCCGCCATCTTAAGTAACTGTTTCTGTGACTTGGGAGCCGGATCAGAAGAGGCCTGTGTTGCAGTCTTTGATTTGGAAGGAGTCTTTGCCTTTCTCTTTGGCTTTGCCTTTATCAGAAGCTGAGTAGGCCTGAAAACCCCTTCGGAAGCCGGTACCTGCACAGGGGCTCCGGACCCATACGAAGGAGCATTGTCCGAAGGTCCTGCAATTGAAATATTCAAAGGCCTAGTTGGCTCCTCGTGGGAGTCCGTTTCGGCCATCGGTTCCGAAATGGCCGACGACAGGGGCTGCAAAGGCGCCTCACTGACGATGGCCGAACCTGAAGCTGGCTCTGCTTGTGCGGTATCGTCAGATTTGGACCTCAGAGGCCTGTCTTTGTCCTTGCATCATTTGTGAACTCCGGTAGCCGGAACTGTATCCGATGACATTTTGTAATTAAAATGCCTACCGAAGTAATGAAATGCAAAATCGTACCTTCGTTTAATTGTACGTTGATTGAATCTAGCACAAAACCAACAACTAGCTACGTCGTGGTCAGGGCCTAAGCAAAGAATACAGTAAGAATGAAAATCCTTATGAGGTATTTGCTTCCCACATGAAATACATTTATTAACTTTTTCTGACATCGGACTGGAGCAAGAAAAAAGTTTCCCCAACGGGGTACTTAGCTTTGAGTAGGAGAAGAAAGTCTTCAGACTGAAGTTTGTTCAGAAAAGATTGTCAGGAGTCAGCCGACCCGCACTTGCGAACTGCTATCACTGCACGGCAAGAAAGACTGGAGAACATGGTGTCGGCTGTCAGCTTTGTACTCCTGGCGTTCTGACGTCAGGAAGCATGGTTGAACAGCCGACGCCGGACCCAGACTTTGGGATTCTGGCCGACCGAGGACTGCCTGCCGGCAGGGGAGAACCCTACAGTCATGACTGCAACAGTGAAACACGATGAACATCTCCTCCTAGAGAAATCTGAACTGGGATGGGACAAGAGTCTGTTATTTAGATATAGCCATAAGTATTAATTCCATAAGGATTCCTTCCATAGCCTTACGGATGAAAATGGTTAGGTTTATGAATCTATAATTACCTGGGTCAACTGAAGCCCCAATTTTGAGCAAGGGGAATATCTGCCGGTATCCTTCATTTATCTGAATACAAATCCTTTTTTGAAGTTGATACTGAATAGCTTCTGTAGAGGATCCAACAAGTCATGTTTCAGGCTGACCAGTAGGCAGCCTGGTATGTAGTCTGGCCCCACAGACACAGTGTCCTTGGCCTTAGATAGTGCCTTGAGAACTTGCTTTAGGGAGATTTGAGTGTGTGTGTATGTGTGTGTGGGGGGGTGTATGTGTGGGTATGTGATTTGAGAATACTGGAGGGGAGAGGAGGGGGTTGAAATTTAAGCTAAATGTGTCCATTAGACCAAAGACTACTTTAAAAATCACTGGGCCTGCCACTGGACGCACCATCCCTGATCATTACCCACATCTCTAGAGTATGGTCTAACTAACTCAATGCTCAGCTTGAATAACATACATACTACACTTTTTGTTACCACCTAATCTTTAGCTTTACTCTGCTATCTGAACCCTGACTAGCAGTCTTTCTAATTAAGTTCCTAAGCTTTTGCTATAGTCTGTTTACTGAACCTTATATCAGCAAATTTACTTAACTGTAACATATTACTTACTATACTTTTATTGTTATGATCCTTTTGTTTATAGCATCATTGAAATTGTTACAAATTTTAAATTGTTATAAACTGTATGCAAGATGAAACTGCTTAATACCACTAATTCTATGTAAACTGCTTTGTACATGCTTACGGAGCTCTTCTTCCCGGGCCTCCACTGAAAAAGGGCTTGTGCCGGGTCGGACACTCCCGGTCAACAAATGTAAAATAAAATAAAAAAATAAATTAGTGGATTGGCTATGTCCTCTGGAGTATTGAAATCATTTACTATTAGTTCTGCATTGTGCTGGGTATTAATTATGTTTAAAATGTTAGAAATAAAAACTTTTGTGGTTATCTTTCTCCTTGGCAATTTACTGTACCTCATACATAACTTTGTTTGATTTGATCAGGGTTCAGAATTCCTCATTTAGTTTAAGAGAGTGTTTTTGGTATCTTGAGAGTTGAATTTATTTTTAACTTCAACCACGGCATCTCCATCATGCTTAATCTTCTGCTATTAAAACTCTGGGATTCTTAAAATACTGTGATCCAGTCCCTAAATCATCCAGAGATTTCTGTTTAAATCGAGTTGCTGCCTACTGAGACTTGTCTGCATATATCAACTGGACACAAGCTGATTTAAGTATATTTTCTGCACTTATTTAAGATTTGAGTGAGTAAATATTGTGTGTCTTGGATTCAGTAAATATTGTGTCTCTGAATCTCTGCAGTTAAGTTGTTAGACTGCTTTGAAATTCCTTTGTTAGTGTTAATTAGCTTGGGGGTTTCTGCTAGCATTAAAATCTGTGTTGGTTACATTTCTAGTAATCATTTTAAATCGAGTTGCTGGCTACTGAGACTTGTCTGCATATATCAACTGGACACAAGCTGATTTAAGTATATTTTCTGCACTTATTTAAGATTTGAGTGAGTAAATATTGTGTGTCTTGGATTCAGTAAATATTGTGTCTCTGAATCTCTGCAGTTAGTTCCCCACCCCCCTCCCTGTTTCTTGTTGTGGTGTTAATCTTGGTGGCTTTGGAATTGCCTGCCCCTGCTGTAAATCTCTTTTGGAACACTCCTCCTGGACCCATCTCATTCGCTCACTCAACTGAGTACAGTGAGATCGTATTTTGATTTTGGATACTCTTACCATTCCCATCTCCTCTGCGGTGTACAGACAGAGCACTTGGGAACGGCATTCCCCTATAGTATCTTAATCTGCTCTGTTTCCTCCATCTCAAAAAAAAAAAAAAAATTTACACCTCATCTGCCTTACTGTATTTGCGTCTCTTCCTACTTTATTACCTTATTTTGCTTTTGCCTCTTTTAAAAGTACTCAATTAAATTTATTCTGCTGCCTTTATTACTGCTTGTTAGTAGCCTGATTAAATTGTAACTGTTATTCCAAGGCCCTTGGTTTAAGCACTTGGGCTTCAAACCAGTTGTTTTACATTAAGAAGGTTTGTGGTCTGCACTGTTGTGGCAGGACAGGTAGCGTACATCCTTCTAAGTTGGGAACTGCTGAATGAAGGCTCAGTGTCTGTTTTTCTAAAAGTGTATTAGTTCTAGGTTAAGGGCTTGGGCTTCAGGCCAGTTATTTTACATTAAGAAGGTTTGTGGTCTGCACTCTTGTGGGAGGAGAGGCTAGATTCTGCCCTTCTGAGCTGGGAATTTCTGGTTAAAGGCTTATTGCGCATGCTTACTAGAACTGTTTCTTTCTGAAATTGGTACGCCTTGTTTGCTGTAGCATAGACTAGATTCAGGCCGGCTGGATCTAGTTTTGTTTGTATGAATTGTGCACTGACCCAGGCCGTCTTTTTGGAGAAGGTTTCTCTGTACCCTAGTGGCAGGACTGTGCAGTTATAACTTGTCTGACTGAAGACTGCTGGAACAGGGCTCAGTTTTAAGCTTTTTAACTGGTTAATTGGGTAAAGTGTTGTTTTGATTGTATCTGCTCTATTTTCTGGAAAAATATATATATATATGTACTTGTTTCTTGCCTTTCTGTACTAGTATAGTCCAGTTTTCATGTTACTGCTGAATCCAGGGTTGTGTTACAAGTTTCTGTGTTGCCATACCTTACTTGGATAGAAGGAAGTTTCTCTGTTCACCTGTGAGAGAGGGGAGCTTTGAGCAGGCTATCTGTCCCTGGAGGAGTGGTTTCAGCCCAGACGTTAGTAATTTATTGGCCTTTTTGGGCTAATTTTGATTGCATCTGCTCTATTTTCTGAAAAAAAATTATATACTTGTTTCCCACCTTTCTGAACTAGTATAGTCCAGTTTTCAGGTTATTGCTGAATCCAGGGCTGTGTTGCAAGTTTCTGTGTTGCCATTACCTTAATTGGATAGAAGGAAGTTTCTCTGTTCACCTGTGAGAGAGGGGAGCTTTGTGCAGGCTATCTGTCCCTGGAGGAGTTGTTTGAGCCCAAAAGTTAGTAGTTTATTGGCCATTTTGGGCTAATTTCTATCTCTTTCACTTCCCTGCTATAAAAACCTCATTTGCACAGTTTTTACGCTTGTATTCCGCTCAGCAAGTGCCTTCCAGACAAAAGAGTGACTTTGGAGTGATTAAGTATCACTTTTCTGCTTTTCTTGCTGTCTTAACTAATTCCGCCTAAAACGCCAGTTTTTTTTTTAGCGAATCTGTGATTTAAAAAGTTTGTTGTTGTATACAACTCCGCACAGCTCCTCGTAGTGTCCTGCAGTGATACAGGCAACAGAGAGACCCAAGAGAGACTTTTCCAGATTTAAGTATTTTTTCTCTGTTTTTTTGCTCTGACTGCCTTTTCCCACCTAAAAAGCGAATTTCTAACTGATCTGTGCTTTAAAAAGTTTAAATTGCATTTGCCTTCTGCCTTTTACAGTTTTTGCACTTGTTTTATATCAATTTAAATCATTTTTGTACTGTATAACTGTTGTAGGCTACACACTAAAGTGCACTAGCCTGTTTATAGCATTTACAGTGTTTTCTGTGTGTTTTTCTGCTGTTTCCTGAAAAAAAAATCTCTTTTCCCGCCTTTGCTGAACTAGATTAGTCCAGATTTCAGGTTTTGCTGAATTCCGGACTGTTGTATAGTTTCCTGTGTTGCCCATATCCTTACTTGGATAGGAGAAAGCTTCTCTGCTCATCAGTGAGAGTGGGGAGCTTTGAGCAGCCTATCTGTCCCTGGAGGAGTGGTCTCAGCCCTGAAACTAGTACCTGTTTTGGGTCAATTCCTATCTCTTTCAGTTTCCCTGCTTTAAAACCCGTATTTGCGCGGTTTGCGCCAGTATACAACTCCGCACAGCTCCTCGTGGTGTCCTGCAGAGTGATACAGGCAACAGAGAGACCCAAGAGAGACTTTTCCAGATTTAAGCATTTTTTCTCTGTTTTTTTTTGCTCCGACTGCCTTTTCCTGCCTAAAAAGCGAATTTCTAACTGATCTGTGCTTCAAAAAGTTTAAATTGCATTTGCCTTCTGCTTTTTACAGTTTTTGCACTTGTTTTATATCAATTTAAGTTGTTTTTGTATTGTATAACTGTTGTATGCTAACACTAAAGTGCGCTAGCCTGTTTATAGCATTTACAGTGTTTTCTGTGTGTTTTTCTGCTGTTTCTTGAAAAAAACAAAAACAAAACAAAAAAATATTCTCTTTTCCCACCTTTGCTGAACTAGATTAGTCCAGATTTCAGGTTTTGCTGAATTCCGGACTGTGGTATAGTTTCCTGTGTTGCCCATATTCTTACTTGGATAGGAGGAAGCTTCTCTGTTCACCAGTGAGAGTGGGGAGCTTTGAGCAGCCTATCTGTCCCTGGAGGAGTGGTCTCAGCCATGAAACTAGTAGCTTATTGGCCGCTCTTGGTCAATTCTCATCTCTTTCAGTTTCCTTGCTTTAGAACCCGCATTTGTGTGGTTTTGCATGATTTTGCGCATAGCACAGCATTGGTCAGCGCCACTTAAACGGGTTTAAACTATTCCCGGCTCCACAGTCTGCTCTTCACTTTTTCCCTTAGAAATGTTCTACATCTCAAAGTAAGCACTCTATTTTCATTCTAAAGCCCTGCAGTTGCTCGTATAAGTAATCCTATAAGTAAGCACTAATAAACTAAAGCACTACACCCTCATACTTAAGTACTTGGCTCCCTATTGGTCCTTTTTGATCGGTCAAAAAGTAGTTCCTTATACTATTCTGGCATGTCCAAAAGTCAGTTTCGGGTTTACTCTCCAGTCCAGCTGGTGAATCTGGGAATCTTGAGGCAATGTTACAACTGCCTTAAGTACACAGACCACCCTCTCCTCCTCCCAACAAGCTCAAATATATGTGAAAGATGCAACTATATAGCCAAACTGGAGGCTGAGCTGTCTCAACCTAATACTGGCGCAGTCAGTCAGGAGGAGAAGGTAGCCACACACACCACAAATCCAGTCTCACATAGACCTATCGCAACAGAAAACCAAACACATAAACACACAAAAACATACTTGGAGGCTCTAAATAAAAATCTGCCCAAGCAGCAGAGACCTCCAAAGCAGACATCCAAGCAACCGCTACCCCACAACAATACCCACGAATCACATAGTTCACAAAGTCAGTGTGCCACAGAGTCACAGCCCTTAAGGCTAAACAACACACCTAATACACTTGTAATAGGTGACTCTATTGTCAGACACACTGACGTCCCACTCACCAGGCTGAACAAGGAGAAGGTCACTGTAAGCTGCCTGTCGGATGCCAGGATCCACCACATAACACAAGCACTCAGGTCACTCCAAAGCAAGTACAAATATGACTCCGTCATTGTCCATGCTGGTGTGAATGACCTGAGACGTACCTCTCTGGACTACATGAAAAGAGACATAGAGGAGTTCTATGATCATGTAGCCCAGGCCGGTATGACCCTGACCTTGAGTAGCATCTTACCCTCACCAAGAATGATGCCACAGTATAAAGACAAAATGATCAATTTTAACAATTGGCTAAAGTATTGGTGTCATTCAAAGGGGATCCAGTGTCTGTCAGCCTGGGATGACAAGCTCGACAAGCCACGTTGCTTCGCTAGGGACGGCTTGCACCTGTCACCCCTGGGCTTTCGAATACTGGCTAAGGCTCTTGCCACCCCCATAGTGCCTTTTTTAGGCAAGGCTCAAAAGACAAACCCACCTCCATAGACAACACAAAGAAAAAGAAACTAAGGGTAATGCTGCTCAACGCCAGAAGTCTAAACCTCAAGATGCACACACTCAAGGCTCTCCTCAGTATGGAGAATATCGATATCTGTGCAGTAACAGAAACCTGGTTCAAGGCTCCCGAGAGCACCCCAGCACTACCAGGTTATACCTCATACCATGCTTTTCAGCCCCAAAACTCGGACCGAACCACAAAAGGAGGAGGGGTATCCATATTCATCAAAGATACCCACACCTCCAGGTTAGTGGCACTGCATGAAGCATCGGAGACCATCCATGTGCAACTAACAGTGGGCAAAACTGCCTTTCAGTTTGTAGCCTGCTACAGACCACCCTCCCAAACTCAGGAACCCCACTCGGCTTTCCTGAGAACATTGGAGAATATGAAGTTCTCTCCAAACACCATTATATTGGGTGACTTCAACTACCCAAACATAGACTGGGATCACTACTCAAGCCCCAACACCCTCGCCCAACGGTTCCTAGAATTTATAAACTCAAATGCTATGGAACAACTGGTCACCACTCCCACAAGAGGGGAAAACATATTGGACCTGATCATCACCAACATGGGGACTCTATGTTCCATACCAGAGGTATACCCCTCATTGGTAAGATCTGACCATAAATTAATCTCACTGGACATCCATATCCCGGCCCCACCCCCAGCCAAGGAAACCACGGTGAAGAACTTCTCAAAAACAAACTTCACACTTCTCAAAACCGAGGTGGAATCCTTCAAAGCCCCCGGGCCAGTGGAAAATATGGCCTAAACCGCAGAATCCTTTACAAACGCTTTCTATGGACACCTATAGGAATGCATGGATCGTGCTATCCCAAATAAAACCAAGACTCATTCCTCCAATGGCAGGAGACCTGTCTGGTGGACCCCAGCCATAAATAAGCTGTACAACAGAAGGAGGAAGCTACTACATGATAGAGCAAAATCCCAAAAAGGGAAGGCATCTCTGATCAGTACTAGCAAGAAACTACAATCCCTCATAAAATCATCTAAGGCCAGCTTCGAAAGAAAAATTGCACAAGATGCTAAAGATAATCACAAGGCCTTCTTTAGTTATGTCAGGAACCTGGGTGGCAACTCCCAGATGTGCTCTGAGTTAGTTCAAAATGACAAAAAATACACTGAACCCACAGACATTGCCAACATCCTGGCAGACATGTTCAGTGCAAACTTCTCCCCCCTTCCCCCCCCCAAAAGAGCAAATGTCTATCCCAACAGAGTGTAGCCTCCCTGACATCACAGATGCACAGGTGAGAGCTGTCCTCTCCAAAGCAAAAAACACAGCATCAATGGGACCGGATGGTGTCCCGGGCTGCGTCTTACATGAACTCCAAGAAGAACTGAACCCTCACATAAAGCCACTGTTCAATCTCAGCCTTACTACAGGATATGTACCCAAGGAATGGCGTACAGCAACAGTGGTCCCACTCCACAAAGGTGGTGCCACAACGGCCCCAGAAACTATCGCCCTATAAGCCTGACTACCCTGGTCTGCAAAGCTATGGAGCATATCATCATGAAACTCATAAACAAAGACATTGGGAATCTCCAAACACTGGACCCAATTCGGCTTTGTTAAGGGCAGATCTTGCCTCTTGAACCTGGTCAACTTCTTTGAAACAGTCACCAAGACCATAGATAAAGGGAAAGTAGTCCACACAGCCTACCTGGATCTTGCAAAAGTCTTCGACACAATACCCCACTCGGGCATCATAAATAAGCTCACCAGCTTAAATATCAACCCCTATGTCACAAGATGGGTTGCAAACCGGCTCAGGGATAGAACCCACATGGTCAGAATTGCAGGTGCCATGTCAGACTCTAAACCTGTTACAAGTGGTGTCCCACAAGGCTCAGTCCTGGGACCTCTCTTGTTCGGTATATATTTCTCTGAGGTACAGGCTAACATGGGAGGACTATGGCTGACCAAGTTCGCAGATGACTGCAAACTGGATGCTATAATCGACTTGCCGACTGACACAAGCATCCTCCAAATGGGTCTCACAGAGACGGATAACTGGTGGCATAGCCATGGCCTAAAGCTAAATGCCAAAAAGTGCAAAGTCATCCCCTTTGGGAAAAACAAAGTGGCCACAAATTACCACATAGGTGGTAATCCATTAAGTACGGAAGAAGTAATTAGGGATTTGGGGACCCAAGTAGATAGCAATCTCTCCTTTGACAATCACGTTGCCAAAGTGTTTAGAAAGAACTTCTATACAGCCCACCTTATCACGAAAGGGTTCACATCTAGATCAAGAGAGGTCATTGTGCCCCTCTACTCATCACTCATCAGGCCCATAATTGAATACAATGCCCCTTTTGTGATGTACCTTACCCGACACCTGTAGCAACTGGAAAGACCCCAAAAGTACCTCACCAAGAGGATCAAGGGACTCAAACAGATGCCCTACGCAGTTAGGCTAAAGAAACTCCAGCTCTACTCAGTTGCTTACCGCCTACTCAGAGGCGATCTGTGCCTGACGTATAAAGCCATGTCCAACCCAGAATTAATGGACATGCTCCACCTCAGGAAATCCAAATCCCTTAGAGCTACACGCTCCAGGGACTTAAACCTCAGCACAGAAATAAATAGGACATGCTGGGGGGACAGATTCATATTCCCCAGAGGCTCCCCTCACTCTGGAACAAAATCCCAATCCATGTTAGGCAGAGTCCCTCAATGACCCTCCAAGAGAAATCTTGACGAGTGGATGGGAGATCATAGGTTTACCCCTGGGATCTCTTCTGTGTCCCTACTAGACAGAGGCACAGTAAACTAACCTCAAAAGGGCTATCTTCTGTGACCTACTATACAGAGGCACAGTCAACTAATCTAAAAGGGTGGCGAAAGCCAAACACACTCTGGCTAGGCTTATAAATGCCCTAGGGCAGATAGCCTAGTATCAACCTATGAACCTATATCTGCACAGGGATTCATTTCTGAATCTTGAAATACTGAAATGTTGAATTTCAGTACAGTGAGACCAGAATGTCGAAAGTGCAGTTGTTCGAAATTGCTTTTTAAAGAATCTCAGTTTGTCAAATTTGCGGTAGGTGTGGTAAGGTATGTGCTTTATTGTTTGCGGTCTCTTTAAGAGACAGTGTGGTCTGGGATGTCTACATGGTGGCCGATATCTGCTTATGTATGGAGATTCAGGTAGGTTTGTACTTTTTTATAGTTATGGGTAGAAATGTGTTAGTTTTTATTTTGGGGGGAGTCTTAGGTGTAGGTTGGGGTAGGTAGGTAGGTGAGAGTGTGTGAGCGTTAGTGTTGAAAGTGGTGATTTTTGTACACGTGTACTCTGTGTGTGTGTGTGTTAGTGAGTGTTAGTATGACAGTGTGCAATGGGAGTGTAGGGCACGTAAAAGTAGGGTTGTGTTTTTTCGAGTTAATGCAACCTTGGAGTTGGTATATATAAGTAGCAGGGGGTGTGGGGGGCACAACCCCCCACACACACACACACATAGGGGGGTGCGGGGGGGCTTGTGTTATTTGTTTTCAGTTTATTATTGTTTTTGTTTCTATGTTGGGGGGAAGTCATGCTTTTATCTGTGTTTTGAGTTTTCCAGTGTTTCACTGTCTTGGTGGTGTGTGGTTTCATGTTTCTGCAGTTTTGACATTCTGGTCGACATACTGAAATTAGACATTTCAGTATTTCAAGATTCAGAAGTGAATCCCTGCTCAGATACTTGTACACACCCAATTATTATTATACCATGCTGACCTCTACATTTACTGAGTAGCAGTCCCTTTTTTATTTCAAATTTATTATGGCACATTATCCCTGATTTTTTTATGTAGATGTTTTATAACACTTAAGTTGCCAAGGAATACTTATAGTTAGCCCATATTCATTATTATTTCCTAGCCCAAAAGATGTACCTTCTTGCTAAATCAGCTCATTATTTTATTTTCAAATGTGCCAATAAGTACTTTTACATTTTGAGAGAATGTAAGTCGCTGTGCATATTAAAACACATCTAGCATGGCAGACTTTCTATGAATAAATCACTGGCACACAAAGGAGAAAAAAAACAGAATTAAACCAATTTCATACAAAATAAAGATAATCTACCTTTTGCAAAATAAGCTGAACAGAAATGAAAGAAAGGCCAAACAGACACAACAGAAAAGAAAGGCCAAACATACATATCTCCAGAACTCTTACGCTAGTCACGTGCAGAGTGAAGAAAAAAATCTTGAAAGGCATAAATTACTGAAAAGACAGAGATATTTACTGTTCAACTCATTTTGAGGTAACAGACACAAAGACATACACACTTTGTTGGTAAGTCAAAAACAGAATGAAATTACTCCCTCAGTCTATGACAAAAAAAGGTGAAGAAAATGAACATAGAAAAAGACACAGTGGGAGCAACATCTGCTAGTTTACTGCAATTCTTTACGAAAGGTACCTTGAAGACGTAAGCTTTAACTTTTGAGAAAAAAAAAGCAGCGTTGCTAAATAAAGGGTCTAGGCCATGGCATTTTCACAAATGTCTGAGTTAAAACAACAGCTTGCTTCAACAGTAGAAATGTTAACATGTAGCCCAAATTACGTCTATGAAGTACAAGACACAATGTTACAGCAGCTTTCTGATGCTTTCAATTGACAAAGATTCTTATATAATGTGTGCATGTCAGTATCCATTATGCTTACTATTAACAGTCACAATCCTTTTATGACTTAATAAGAAAAGTCATTAACATGAACAGATACAAGCTTATGTGTTATTTATTTATTTTTTAGGTATATTGCTGATTCTTGTTCAAGGCCATGTATTCCACAGATCTTTTATTAATTCCTTGCAGGAAATGCTCTCTGTGACTTTGGTTATCAAGACCTTGCAATCAAGTAAGTAGTAAATACCACTTAATCTCGGATACATTGTTATAGTCCCTTACATTGTATTGTGCTCTCCATATCTAATGATGTAGTTGCAGTTGCTAAAGAACCACCAGAGTGATTAACACACACTGCTACCAGTCCACTGCTTTCAGACATGCTGAAAACCAGAAATGCCAAGACTGTACACTTAAAAACTTCAAAAGCTGGACTTGCAAAAGTTTTAAAGAAGAAATCACTGACAACAATGACCTTGGGCATTTTAACAGTTCTAGAAAAACATTTGTCTGGGATACTTTAACAGCTCTAGAAGGAAACCCATTGGCCTGATGAAGTCATAAATAAGAAGAGAGCAGTGTGCACAATTATTTCTTGCTCTAGATTTCATCTGCTCACCTGTTAACCAGCTGCGTCTCTCAGGGTGTTAATGAGGCATGTAAAAAGAGTTATTGCTGCTGTCAAAGTACACTGCAAGAAGCGGTATATCCTACTGTTAGTGTAAACTGCAGATAACAAAATAAGCTACTGTAAGAATGCAGTGTAAGCAATGGTACATGCTACTGTCAGAGGACACAGTAACTTCTTCTTCTTCTTTCGGCTTTTTCTCGGTTAGGGGTAGCCACAGCAGATCACCTGTCCGCTCATGATTGGCAGTGGAGTTTTACAGTATCGAGTTGCCAGCCTGGCGCCCAACCTTCCACAGAAGGCACACACACGCAAACAGTCACACCTACGGCCAATTTAGAGTGTCCAATCCACCAACAGCATGTCTTTGGGATGTGAGGGGAAACCGGAGCACCCGGAGGAAACCCACACGACTACAGGGAGGACATGCAGACTCCGCACAAAAGGCACCCCAGACGAGAATCGAACCGGAGAACCTCTTGCTGTGAGGTGGCAACGCTAACCGCTGCACCACCAGAGGACACTGTAACTAATGGTTTAAAATACTGTCAGGGCGCACTATAAATAAAAACAACACAGTACACTGTTAGCAGTGATACATACTGTAACAGTACACTGCATAATTGCAAAAACTACTGTCGAACTGTACAGTAAGTAGCTGCACAGGCTATTGTCAGAGTATAACTCAACTAATGGCATTAGCTACTGACAGACTGCACTGCAAGTAACAGTATATGCTAGTGTCAGCATATACTTGCAAATAACATTATAAACTAATGAATGCACTGTAACAGTACATGCAAATGTCTGAGCACATTTTAAGTAACAGTATAAGTTACTATCACAGTACAATTTAATTAATGGTCTATGCTACTGTCAAGACTACACTATAAGGAACAGTATAGGTTACTGTCATAACATAAGTAACAGTGTATGTTACTACCAAAGTAATATAAGTAACAGTAAATGCTACTGTCTGCCACAGACATAATCATAAGTTTCAAGGTGGTGGAGTGGCATGAAGCTTTTACTGTCTGTCGTAATCTGCTGATAATGTAAATCTCTACTTAATAAAATAATACTAGGAATATTTAACAACCCTTAAGCAGTATAATGATCTAAAGTTACTTAATGGGTTTTCTTAAAATTAAAAGAAATATGGGACTCTAATAAGTCTGAAAAAAGTTAAAATAACACTTATTTTACTTCAGGATTTCCATGAACACTATGAAGCAAAAGAAATTGCCTGACCTCCAAACTTACTTACAGTATCAAAAGAACACATGGATTTTTTTTTGTTCTCCCACAAGGCCAAATAGCAATGCATTCTGGTGTCCTTACCCTTTGTCGGGTATACTTACCTCGCCTAAACTCCCCCAAACACAATCCAATAGGTCTGGGGCTGACAAAGAGCTTAGGGCAGCCCTGGACCAAACATCATATGCTGCCATGGAGGGTTTTTTCTATTTATGACCTACTTTCATTCCTTACCCCTCTCCCTGCATTCATCAGTGATGTCTGAAGAGTAGGCATGTAATGGGAACGTGCAGGTATATTGCCTCACCCTTGCAGCAGCTCAACTAATGTCCACCCACTTCCCATCTTACAAACCACCCTCTGTGTCCCCAATCTCCACAATATGTGGGGAATGTCCAGAAAACCACCATCCCAGGATGAGCATGCCCATCCTTCCCTGCCACTGCCTCAGATGACTGAGCTGCTAAGCAAACCCAGATTGCCTGGGCCTAGTTAGGGCTCTCCATGTCATGGTGCTGGCTCGAAAGAACACATGGGAGCTTAAAGTGGACTGTCCAGACACTAGGTCAACAAAAGGAACAATTATGTAATGCAAACTAGTAAAACAAAATGCTAAGCAAGATGAAAAAAAGAATGAATAATTACAATACAGTGAAAAATGATCTTCAAAAACTAGTTCTGCTAAGATTTTTACACCTTATTTACACGCAATAAAAATCTAAGGAAATGTGCCTTCTGTGGAAGGTTGGGTGCCAGGCTGGCAACTTGACACCGTAAAACTCCACTGCCAATCATAACCGGACAGGTGATCCACTGAGGCGACCCCTAACCGGGAAAAGCCGAAAGAAGAAGAAGAAGAAGAAGAAAATAAGGAAATCTTTATCAACCTTAAAGCATTACAAACTTTAAACCTCAGAAATCTTTGTAAGAATGGACAGATTGTGACACTGCAGAAAGCAAATTATAAAACAGGCTTTATAAACACTGAAGAGTAAATTAGATTTCAATAAATTGGGAAGAGGGACAGTCATTGCGTGTTGTATTGTCAAAAAGGAGACAAACAGCCTTAAGGCCAAAAGCAGACGCTAACAAGTTTTGTTACAAAATACATACAGAAATCAACTACCAAAATAAATGACTAATATGTCTAATCTCCATCAACATGGAAGGGGATAGGAGATCAGCTTTTAAGTTAGATCTTGCCATCAACATCAGATTTTCCCCAATGCAGAAACACTTAACTCAGCTGGAAACAAGGCTTCATACGAGGCATCTAAACTTCAGATATTAACAACAACTAATCATCATCCTCATTTGACACTTCACTTGCAGTATGTTTGAAATTAAAACTTTACTCCCATAAGTCTGTTACACATGCAGCAGAAAACAAATATCAAACAAATGGCTTCCATAAACCTCGACAAGTTCACAATGGTTAAGGATCCATATGATCAAGTTCAACTCCCTGATGTTGAACTCCTCCATTGTGGTCTTCCAAAGGAAATTACTTCTGTTGCAGTTTCTAAGTGTGTGCTAGTCGACAACTGGAGTTTATGTATATAAATTATGGGGAACATGGGGGACCCTGATCCTTCACCGAGTGTTGCAGAGGGGCTTTTCTACCTAAAAATGTTTACTTTTACTTTTTTATTGGGATAAATCCCAGAAAGTTTAATTCATCAAGCTGAAACTCTGGGATAACTACATGAAGCCAACAAAGCACATTCAATAAGACAAGCTTTACTTTAAGTCATCTTTTGTAAACTACAAACACTAAAAATTATTTCAAAAAGGTAACAGGCATTAGCAATTCAACAGAAAGTGAGACAATTAAAGAATCAAACACACAAAAACAATGTTACATCAATAGACTGATGACATAACCACTGTGCCATTAAAATCACAAAAATAACTGTGATGTTACACCATCCCCTTATCATAAAACATAAAAAGGAATTGATGTGAAGGGACTTCTACTCCCAGTTTACTTAAATATTCTAACTCCACGGCAGCACATTCATTGGGGAAAGGCTAGCACCTTGAAAGAGACAATGATCTCACATTCTGTCTGCCACATTTCTCTGATATTACCACCTGTGGCTGCAGCTGAATCCACACATAGCACCTAGCAATCAAATACCTCAACCAGCACATTAAACCAAAAGGAAAAATCCTCACCCATACTAAATTCTCAAAAACAAATGCAATGCAACAGCTGAACTGTAGTATAGAATAGAAGCTTCAGTTGTAACAGTGGAACCATTAACACAACTCACTTCTTAGCAACAACCACATAATATAAACTTAACTTTTTGCACCCAAGACATGATCCCTGCAAAAACTATACAATGAAAAATAACTTTTCTAAGTAAGAAAAAAACACAATCTAAGTGCCATCTTCTCAGTTTTTCTTTTTCAAAACAGGTTTATTGTTTTAACATATAAGAGAAATATCATAACAATTTTATACAAGTAATTAAAAATAGGTATTATTATAATATTCAACAAAACAACTAAAGTATTTACAAAGACATCCACTACAATCAGATCAATTAATTAAACTAAAATACCATGCTATTGAAATTAAAATTTTTTTAACAAATTTTGTAAATTATCCCATACAATAAAATAAGATGTTTTTCTATTTGTTCTAGTCCTAATTGTGTTTATTTCCATATGGCACACTATATTCATAACATTTTTAAATTCATTGAACGAAGGAGGTGTATCTAAAATCCAATTTCTAGTTATTATTTTCCTAGCCACTGCTAGAATAGACCATAACAAGGGAAGCTTAACCTTTTAACACTTTGAGGTACAGGTGTGTTGAATAATATAAGAGATTTAGAAATAATGAAATTATCTGTAAAAAGAGCCTGCAAAAATTCATTAACTGACTTCCAGTATTCTTTCAATTTTATACAGTCATAAAACATATGAGCCCAGTCAGCATTAATTTCTACATTACATCTCTTACATAGATTATCTTTATTATTTATTTTATTCATCATCAAAGGTGTATAAAAGATCTATGTAAAATTTCCATGTATAAAGTCTCCAGACAATGGAAGACGAGTTCTATAAGCAGATTCCAATATATATTGTTTATCTTGTTGATTTGGTGGGTCCCCATTAATAGAAGTGAAATAATTCCAGTATGAATCTACACTGTAAAAGTTTCTTGTCTGATAACTTTATGTATGTATGAAAGTTTACCTTTATCAGAAACTTTGTGTTGTAAATTTAATATCAAGTAATCAATCAGTGTTGGAATAGATTCTTTAACAGTTATAGACATTAAATCTATTTTATTAATGAGATGTTGTCTAAAGGTCTGAACCTCTAACCAACAAGTTTCTCTTAGATCAAATTCTTGTTTTAAGAAATCTAGATTTTTAACTTTATTATCAGATATCAACTGATACCAGTACTTTAGATCATTATCTATAGCTAAATGAGTTCCTTCAGAAGTAGATGACAAAAGCATACCCTGAGTATACATTATAGGAAATACAATAAAATTCCATTCCCTATACTTAGGGTGCATGAATATAAAGTTACGATAACTAATAATAATATTTAATGGGTAACAAACCATATGTTTAGGTGTAATAGGTGAAGTACAAAATTCCTTTAGTAACCATAACATGGTGTTATTTACAATCATATTTTTATGTGTTAAGGAGATTTTCATGAAGTGTATACTAATTAGCTCCCAATAATCTTTCCATTTTGTGACATATGACTGATCTATTAATAAAGTAATAACTTTTACAATAGAAGAGATAGTATATAAATTAAAGTCTGGAAAAGAAATACCCCTTGAGACCAGCTATTAGTATGTTTCTTTAATGCAATCCTAGGTCTATTAGGTGCCCATAAGAAATTTAACATTAGTGTGTTCAGTTTCTTGATAATTATTTTGTAGGTGGAAGTATTATTGATTGTATTAAGTATAAAATCTTGGGGAATATTATCATTTTAATAATTGTAAGTCTCTCCTCCATAGTAAAAACATATTATTCCAGGTATTAAAATATTTTGTATATTAAGAAAACAGGTATTATAATTATTATATATAATAGATTTAATATCTTTAGATAGTATTATACCTAAATAAGTTATCTGACCTGAATTGGGTACATATTTAGTAAAATCACTAATGAGAATATTTTTTCGTGTATATATAGGTAGTATTTTAGTTTTTCTTCATTGAATATTAAACCAGAAATACTTTTAAAATTCATCATGTTATCAAATAGAGACTGTATAGAAGAATTAGATCCTGCTGATGTAATTAGAACATCAACTGCAAAACGTTGAATTTTGGATGTTGTATTTTCATCTATTTCAAAACCCTCTATGTCAGTACTGTTTCTGATCAAATTAGCCCAAGGCTCCATTACTAAAGTGAATAATAGTGGAGAAAGTGGACATCCTTGTTTTGTACCTTTAAGAATGGGTATTTTTGTGAAACATATGTTCCTACCTTAATATAAGCCAACGTTCCTTTGTATAAATGTTCAATTAGATTTACAAATGCATCCGAGAAGTTTGTGCACTTCATTAAGGTAAACAGATAGTCCCAACTTACTGAATCAAATGCTGAACTTATATCAAGACTAATAAGTGTTAAATCTTTCTTTTTCCTATTTGCAAAATCTATTAATGTTAAAGTTCTTCTTATATTATCAAAAGTATTTCTATTTACAATGAAGCCTGTCTGATCTATATCTATAATGCCGGGAATGATTATCTTCAATCTATCAGCAAAGATATTCATAAACATTTTATAATCAACATTAAGTAATGAGATGGGCCGATATGAAGAACATCTAGTTGGATCTTTATTAGGTTTTAAAATTGGCGAAATAAATGTATATTGCCAAGATGGGGGGGTTATTAACTCAGTTTGGGCCAAAATAAAAACCTTATGTATTAATGAATATGTATTTTTAGAAAGGATTTTATATATCTCTGGTATAATACCATCATTACCCGGTGCTTTGTTTGATTTAAGCTTATTTATTTGTGTAATAACTTCTGTATATGAAATACTCTTGTCCAATAGTTTAATCTGTTGTTTATTAAGCTTTTTATTCATATTTGTGGTTATAAACTCCTTTATCTTTAGGTTCCATGTTAATATTATTATGGTTAATTTTGTGAAAGTGATTTCTAAATTCATCTAGTATTTCTGGTATACTAGAAACATTCTTCTTTTTCCTTAGAGAAAAGATTTCTTTGATATGGTTTTGTTTATTCAACCTTTTTGTTTTATTTTTAAGTCTATGTAAGTATTTGGGGCTTATTGAATAAGACAAAAACTTGTATTTCTCTAAAGTTATTTTAACTTTATGAGTTAAAATTTCTTTGTATTTCTCATTTAGTTTGTTTATTTCTTCAATAACTTTCTTCTCCATAATATTTTCTTTATTATTATGTTTATAAGAGTCTAATTTACTTTGAATATCTAACAATTCCTTATCCCAAGATTTCCTTTTATTATTATACCATCTGATACTTTGTCCATATAGATATGATTTTAAGGCATCCCAAACATAAACAATGGAGACTTCAGGAGTGTTATTTATGTCTAAAAAATGTTTTACTTCTGAAAGTATATATTCTTTATAGTCTTTTAGTTGAGTTAAGTATGCTGGTATCCTTTTGATCTGAACATTATGAGTATTTTTTATCATGAATTCAAAAACTTCTCAGTTTTTCTGACTGCACCAAAAGACCAGGAGTTCCTTCTTGTTTATGTTGTCTGCCAAATGATTCTTTACTAGTGATCTCAAAATGGGGGAGGGCATCTTCTCAAACTGAATTAGCTCTTTTTATGCTGCTCATCTCTAGGTGCAGTCTTGTCTCTGAAACCTTCATTGGTAAGAAGAGTCCAGCTGATCCTGGGAGGCATCTTTGGCCAAGCCAAGTTTTCTTCCAAAGGTGAGAATCAAACCCTGTACCTTGGAATTACACCTTAACCAATATACAAACCCCCAACCCATGTGTATGTGTATACACAGACATAGTTATTAAAACATAAGAAACTGAATCACTAATTCCGCCTGCTGAGAGAAACAATTTCTCCTCCAGATTAATTCCCACTATCACAAAAATGGAGAACTTCTTTGTTCTCCTATCAAAACAATGAAATGCCAGTCCTGACTCCCATTAAATCATCTGGTACATTTCCAAGTGATGCTTCACTTAAAATATCCTAGATGGTTATGACTCAGTCATCTGTTCTAATTTCATTTTCTGCACCACTGTATTTACTTCATGAATGTTATGAACAGTTACACGATTATGCTATAGGCAAATTACAACACTGAAATATTACATCAGGTCTGCTTTAACTGACAAACCAAAGAATTTGACCTGCCTTTGGTCACAGATGAACAACTTCTGAGTTAGCGACAGAGCAAAGCTACCAAGATCAAAGCTACCAAGATCAACAGAGTCAAGATAAACTTTTTAACAGAATTTTCAGCGATAATGGGGAACACTGGACAGCACCAGTATTGCTGCGTAGCTCTCAGAACCTTACTGCAGTGCTGCAAATAATCTCAGCCACAGCTCTTAACTTTTTTGCTCAAAAATAGGGGCAAAGCTAAAAATAATGGGTAGAAAAAGTACAGCTGTGTTCGAGTGTATTCACTGTTGCAGTCATCACATTTGGGTTATCTGCCTGCAGGTAGCTCTCAGCCAGCCTGAATACCAGAGTCTTCAGATTTCTGCATCGGACATACCTCCCAACTGTCCCAAATTGGGTCCAAATAATGGGGTGCCATGATTACCGAGTGGCACCCCTTCATTTCTGATTTTTTTCTTGATTTTTTTTTTATTTTTGCGCTTTAGCTGACGTCATCGCATACGCGATGATGTCAGCTCACCAGGGCTACCAGCCTGTCCAAATTCAGCTTGCGGCGCACATATTTTCAGGTTTCCGGCTGGTTCAAATGCTTTGCGAGCGGGAATGAACCAACCGGAAAGGATTTATTTAGAAGGGCTCGTCTGGCTATTTGATTTATTTAGAAGGCTCCAGCTGGAAAGGATTTGCCTTGCTATTTGATTTTTGGCTGGGAAAAGATGAAGGCTCGAACAGATGTTTTGCTGCTCGAGGAAAGGATTTATTTAGAAGGCTCATCGCTCCTCGCACAGAAAGGATTTATCGCTCAGCACAGAAGTAAGCAAGCTGCAGGAAGGATTTATCGCTCAGATCAGAAGTTAGTTCCAGGAAGGATTTATCGCTCAGCATTAAGGTGAAACGGTGTGTGTGTGTACATAGAAATACGGGTCTGGTAAAGTTGGTCAAACTGTTTTTGTCAGTAGCTTCCCTGCTTAAACCGTATGGTCAAAAGGTGTGCGAGTTAGCGTAATGTGAAGTGGATTATCTTATATATATATATATATATATATATATGTATAGATAGATATTTATATCTATATATTGATGTTTGTGTGGATCTGGTAAAGTTGGTTAAACTGTTTTGTCACTAGCTTCCCTGCTTAAAATGCATGGTCAAAAGGTGTGTGAGATAGCCTAATGTGAAGTGGATTATCTTATATATATATAGATAGGTATTTATATCTATATATTGATGTTTGTGTATGTATTAAAGACAGAAAGCTGAAAAGAGTATGTATACTTAGAAGCAGCTGTACAAAGAGCACTAGCGGTAGGATAACTTCCTGACTGAATCCCAGACAACCTGATATCAGTGTCTATGATTTTCAGCCAACTACTGCAAGTTTCCTCTCTCTCACTGTCTCCCACTCCTGAACTGCAGCGTTACACCTGTTCTATTTAATACAGCCATTTTATTATCGTATCAAAGACTTAAAACAGGTTTCATTCATCTCCTTTATACAGTATTAATGAAATGATGCTCGGAGTTACCTTTATAGTTGTGATTTGCAAGTCTGGTTAAGCTCAGACTGTGCATGCCCATTTTATAATGATTGTTGCTTTGTTAGTGGCTACAGAGTAAAAAGATTCATTTGATTAATTTGTAAACTGCTGAAAGTATAGCTTTTTTTATAAATAGCATTATCCTCCGTTTCAGTACCCCTTCCTGCTTCTGGTTTACATCTCATACTGCCACATTGGTTTCACACATGGCTTGTTGAAGTGCACATGCCAAGTCTGTTTTCATTGTGAGACAGTATTGCTTTATTTAGCAGATACCTATTCATGTTTGTGCATTGTGCTATAAAATGCAAAAATCAAATACAAATAATCACTGTAGAAGTAAAGCTGTATGCATGCACACAATAGTGTTTATGGTAAATGGGGCAAAACAGCTAGGTAATGGGACAGTGGAATGGCTACGGGGGGACTCTGGTGCCATATAGTTCTTCGGTTTGTGTTTGAAAGTTGATATCCCACAATTCCACAAGAGTAGGTGTGGTTACATAATTATGTATGCAAATTTTATGTTAATCAGTGTATACGATTTGTACGTATTTTTCATGGGCCTTGTCCAGATTTTTGATGTTTCCAGGTTGAGAGGTATGGCGTCGGATGCTGTTGCTTCTTCCTTGATGTCAGGTCGTCAGGGGTATAAAACATGCAGCCGATGCCATTACATCAGTTTTTCTTGCCCCAGATGTCAGGTGCCCTCACAATAGGGAGCAATTAAATGGTATGGTAAACCCCCATCAAAATGCAAATACACAAGAAAAAATAAATATACCAACAAAAAGGAAAAGTAGAGCCAAGAGAAGTCAGGGGGCTGGCGGGAGGGTAACCAGGACTGCAACAGTGAATACACTCGAACAGCTACATTTATGGTAAGAGTACACAGCTGTACTACGTTCTTCGTGTTTCACTGCTGCAGTCATCACATTTGAGTTGATTCCCAAAGCTAAGGATGGGAGGAGGAAGTTAAAGAGCATTAGGGCCAGCTATTAAGCCCTGCAACACTGCAATGGCAAATCCAGTTCTGGATTTAGAAAAGATAAGCATGTGGTAATGCTCGGTGAAGATATGTACAGAGCTCCAGGTAGCAGCTTCTAAGCTGTCCCTGGTAGGGACTACTCTAAGAAATGCCGCAGAGGAAGATGCAGCCCTGGTGGAATGTGACCTTATCCCCTGTGGGGCAAGTTTTCCATGGTGCTTGTAGCAGAAATTAATGCAATGGGCTATCCATATGGAAATGGTTTACTTTGAAACGGCCTTCCCCTCTGCCCCTGCAGAAAAGCTAACTAGCAGCTGTTCAGATTTTCTGATAGGCTTAGTCCTGTCCAAATAGAACCTAAGTTGTCTGTGCACGTCCAGAGAGTGCAGTATTCATTCCCCTTTGTTTTGTGAATTATATATATATATATATATACACATATACATACATATATATATATATATATATATATATATAAATATATAAATATATATATATATATATATATATATATATATATACATATATACACACAAATATATATATATATATATATATATATATATATATATATATATATATATATATATATATGCTGAATTCAACCGAGTAGTACTTAAGAAGAGGTCTAATAAATGCAACACAACTTCATACAAAAACAGAAATACTCAAAACTAAAATAAAAAATAAAAAAGAATGTATCCCACAGTGATTGATTGAGCTTTCGTTCCTTTTATTCAGTATCGGAACATCATCAGAATGGATCAAATGTCAAGTGGCAGTGTATATAATAAACAAACAGGCTCATGAATATTTACATATAAACAAGTTAGCCAGTAGTGAAAAACAATAGATTGTAAACATATGCATATGCATAAGGAACACCTTTGCTGCCCAAGTGTAACACAGGAAAATATTCTAGAGTACAAAAATGTTTACTACTAGGAAAGTGTGTGTGTGTGTGTGTGTGTGTGTGTGTATATGTATATATGTATATATATATATATATATATATATATATATATATATATATATATATATATATACACATAGATATATATGTATATATATATATACATATATATATATATATATATATATATATATATGTGCATGGTCCAACATGCGTATGATAGTCAACATAAAATACAAAGCTGAAGTGTCACTTAATCACCCACATAAAAACAATGTATAGATTATTGGAACCACTTAAGGGGACATCTTAAGTTAAGGGATTCATTCAGACCAGGGAAAAACTCAGCCTTTAAACGTAACTGCCATTTCAGTTCCTGAAGTTGCAATTTGCAGTCACCATCCCCGAAAAAAACATCAATCTGTTCAAGTACAATAAACTTGAAATCTGTAAATCCATCACATAATGCACTGTGTTTGCCAAGAGCATTTACCATGTCCTTGTTCCTGATGGCACCGCAGTGCTCCTTCATTCTATCACTCAATTTCCTAACAGTTTTGCCTACATAGAAATTAGAACATGTCGAACAGACTGCACAATATACAACCATAAGTGAATTGCAATCAAATCTTTTGTCAAAAGAAACTGTAAAATTACAATGTGGAAAAGTGTAGGAATCACCTTTCAGAATATATATGCAACATACGCACTTTCCACATTCTTGCATCCCCTTAGATGAATAATCATCTACAGCAGGTGTTAAACAAAATGGTTTATCATTCTTTTCAAAAAATTATTTTAAGGTTTTGGTCCTTTTATATGTGAATGCTGGTGCCAAACCTAAAGTTGTTCTAATGTTTGGGTCACACAGTAAAATTTTCCAATTATTAGATAACATGCATCTCAAATTATACTGATCTCTACACATAGGTAGTGAGAAACTCAAAGTGTGAGAAGTATCCACTATATTTTTTTGTGCAACATGTGTTTGAAAAAAACCATGAGTGACAACAGGCTTGAAACTAGTGTGTCTTTCCGACGTGACCTGGGTTCTAATTGAGTTGATTAACCATGAAGGGTAATTCTTCTGTGAAAATAACATAGATACAAAATCACATTCTTTATGAAATGTGTCGTCATTACTGGTTAATCTAGAAATTCTAATGAATTGACTTTTCACTACATTTTTCTTCATAAATAAAGGGTGTGAACTGTTGAAATCCAAATAATTATTTCTAAACGTATTCTTTCTGTGAATAGCAGATTCCAAGCAATTGTTAACTCTATTAATGGAAATATTAATGTCCAGAAAAGGGACAGTGTCCCCATGGATACCTAATACAAATTTAAGAAACCCACTGCTTCCTGACAAATTTTCCAAAAATACCAGTAGTTGATCTTTCGTACCTTCCCATAGGAAAAAAATGTCATCAATAAATCTCTTGTAACACTTTATCAGGAAATACCCAGGTAGATGAATTAAAGTGTCCGTCTCCCATTCGGCTAGAACCAAATTTGCAAATGCAGGGGCCATCTTTGTACCCATGGCCACCCCTCTGACCTGGTGGTAAATATGACCATTAAAATGGAAGAAATTGTTTTCCAACACAAGAGAAATAAGTGTAGTCAAACTATCAATCTGTTTTTTTGGGAGTTTCACATATTTAACTAAGCAATGCCTAACATAATCTACCCCTTCTCTATGGGGTATGCTGGTAAACAAGGCCACCACATCTAAAGTTACAAGAATACAGTTAGACAGATCCACCACTGTGTTACGTAAGGTATTTAAAAAGTCCCAAGAGTCTTTTATATAATAAGGAGAGGCTTGCACCAGCGGGTTGAGGACA